>NW_009943994.1:73615-82393 GCF_000696875.1 Nestor notabilis
TCTACCCGCTTTCTAGGCCAGGGATGAAAAACTAGGCATCCACAGGGATTGCTTCACCTTTACACAGAAGAGGAATATGAAATGGGTGGGAATAAGAATCTTCTGGAAGTAGCTTTTCCGCTGTTGTCTGTGAAAGTAGACCAAGTACTACAGCACTAAAGGACCAAGCACAGAAGAAAAGGTTGGGTAGGATGAATCAGATTTCACCTGTACCTGCCAAGTTAACACTTCAGGTATTAGCAACTTTATTCTCATTATCTATTGATAAGGAAGGAAAATAAAACTCATTAAACTGAAGTAAAAGGAAACTGAAGCAAAAAGATTAAGCAGTTTCCAAGGGTAATATAGAAAACCTCTGAACTAGGAACTGCATGTCTCATTTCTTAGCACCTTAGGTAATATACTGGGGTTGTTAGCTCTATCATACCTAATCTCACCACTTATTATATCTTAGAAATATGTTCTATATTATGTATTTTTAAATGTTTTTTTCTTCAGATATAAACTCAGAAGCTGACTACACATATATCAGCATATTACATTGACATCAAATCTCATATAGTACAGTACTATGAGTCAAGTAAAGTGCCATATAAAACCCCCAAAATTATACTAAAGGTCAATTCCAGATTCCAAAGAATTGTTTTTTTTCTTCAGATATAAACTCAAAAGAGAAGCTGACTACACATATATCAGCATATTACATTGACATCAAATCTCATATAGTACAGTACTATGAGTCAAGTAAAGTGCCATATAAAACCCCCAAAATTATACTAAAGGTCAATTCCAGATTCCAAAGAATAAAAGACAAATACCAGCCTAACTGTAGATTACCAAAATGAGTAACTGAAACATCATTTTGACTGGGATTGCTCTGCCTTGTGAATGAACTCTAGTGATGTATTCCTTATTTCTATTATACCTTCTTGGAAAATATTTGTTCTAACTTAATTAATTCAGCAGAAGAGAGTAATTGCTGCAAAAAGAGGCTGAGAAAATTATAGGACCAAATCACAAATATGGAGGAAGGGTGAAAGAGAGAATTTTTCCAATTCAGAAGGCATTAAATGAAATATTTGAAACCTTCACAAGTAAAAACTTCAGCTGAGGATCTAGTCCAAAATTAACTGGCATAATTCCATTGAAAATCATAACTCTGCTGAATTCAAGGTAGCAAAGCCAATTTGCATCAGCTGAGGACCTGACCCAGTATCTGCCTGTGAAGTAGCATTCTTTCTGTCTTCCGGAAAATGTTACTATGAGTGTGTGAGATTTTGCAGGTTGATCAGCATTAGTTACATGATATGAATTTGAAATAGCTTCTGAGGTAACCTTTACTTACCTTGGTGTTGGTCCACCTGGAGTTCTATTTCACCTAAAGCAGCAAAACTGAGCAGTTGTTGATTCATTTTTAAAATTTATTTTTTAGGTTTTCCTAACATCTTTTGCTGCTCAGTCTCTTAATTTTTGCACAGATTTGTTATAATTTAATTCACTTTTGAAACTGAATTGATTTCCATCCGTCTAGCCACCTAGAAGTTGTTCCAGCTGCCCTTTATTGTCTGTTGCTGCTACTTTCACCTTTTCTCAAAAAACTGACTGCTTCTCTACTGCTGTACATCCTACACCTAACACTGGCTGTTGCCAAAAGGAGAACCTCCATCAATTTACCAGTCGAATACCTGTCTATAAGTATGTTCATGGTGTTCTGTCACTGTTCTGGGAAGCATTTTAACCAAAAGTAAATCAGCACTATAATGGTATGAGATCTTTTTTTTACATGAGATTGTATGAGATTTTTCTGGAATACATGTTCTTGCTTGTTTCAGCTCCCAGGCAAACAGATTGTATCTACACTGAGTGAAAGTTTGATGACTGATAAACCTTGGCAATAGTACTTTTATCCTGAGTCATGTGGAAAAAAACCCAGCTATTGACATTCTATTCTGAAGAGTTAAGGCACCCAAAAGTTTTATTGGCAATGACTAAGTTGCTGAATATTCCATTTGGAAAAAGAAACAAAACATGAATTTTGGACAAGAAAAAGGATCACAGGAGACATGTCCACACACGCAAATACATGCATGCAGCGTCAAAGTGTCTGTTTACCTTCATCCCTCTGCAGGGAGGAGTCTTAAAACACATCCCAAGACCATTCAGTAAATACAGTTAATTAAAACCTTATTTTTAGAACCAGGGTTTCAAACCATGCTAATTTGTAGTAATATTTATCACACTGAGTTCTCTTTAGGGTTGCCAGATGGATATGCTTTAACACATGGAACTGCTCAGACAAAATATCTTCTCCAAAAGGTAAGAATTTGACTGTATTCTTAGATTGATGACACAACAGAAGACTCAAGCTGTCTTGGAGCTAACTGAACTAGCCTGGAAATGTGGTTCTGAAACAGCACAATAAAGAGTAAAGAACACATAGTATACAAGGCTGATTAATGAACATCTGCTTTTGGATTGCACTATTTGTGCTTTCACTCAAATATCTCAAAGTACTATGTAAAATCTGAATTTTTACAATATATTTCAGTGTACTGTGTCTGCGGTGTTGCGTGTACAGATGCTAAACCACTCTGGGATTTGTTTGTCAGAGAAGCCTTGGAGCTGGATTGCAATGATGAAATGGAAGTGGAATTGCAATTGGAAAATGCAGGTTGATCATGCAAATACAGTTGGAGAATGAGAAAAGACTGCATCAAACCAGATGCAGGATTTGGGGGCCACCACAAAGTCACTTGAAAGGTGATTGAGAAAACAAACATTTGTGAGGAACAATTCATTTCATCCTATATACATATAAGATATGTGTATCTATGCATAGGATATATCCTAGCTGTATACATATAGCTAGGATGATCTTACAGTGATGATCTCTCTCCACTGACAGTGAAAGGAGACTCAGACAGTCTGCTATAGACATCTACGTGAGATACATCTAGCAACATGTTAGATGAGACCTCAACCACCTCATTCCATTTCATTACTTGCAACAAGACCAATCCCAGCTACAGCATTGGTTATATGTTCATGGCTGCAATACTTATTAATGAGTAGCATTCAGAGAGGAAAAACCTTCCTGCTGTCATCTACTGATGGAGGTTTTCTTTAACTCAAATAAATTTATCAGGAAAACCCTTTGTGACAACTTGACTTCGTAGCTAATGATGAAATTTTTGCACCACACAATGACAGCAAGATTTAATTCCTAGGTTCTAGCCCTAAAAATGTGGTACAAATGATAATGTCTTGAAAGGGGAGACATTTTGTCTACCTTTTATCCATGGTAAGTCATTCGATATTTATGTGCCTGTTTTGCTATTTCAAAATCCTTGAATTTAAACAGAAGTGCTAATTAATACTAGAGGAACTGTGTGCGAAGTAGTATGGACAGTGAAATACCATCTCTTTCTCAGGATCTGGAAAAACAAAATGAAACATCTTTGTTCTCTTCAATTATATTGGGAGCAAAATGTCATACTCCAAATAATAACTTAAAATGAAACTTTAGAACAGTAGGACATTATAACTACAAGAAAGGATCTGAAGAGGGTCAGATCCAGCCAGCGGATGTTCAGCTCTTGAAGTCATGATGTATTTTGGATTAAACCTGTCATCCAGAAGAGGCTGGAGAAGATATTCTCCTGATGAAAACCATCACACATTTACCCTTATTTACACAAAGTGCTTTGCACAGGAAATATTTAACCCATTTCTAAAATGTGGTTGACAGTGACTAGGAAGCAAGAAATTGATTATAAAGTTTGAGGCCTCTGGATATTTATTAGATGAACCTAAAAATTCATGGCAGGATTCTGGTTCAAATTGGCATTCCCATTAGTATCTAACACTAAACCTGAAACCTTTGTGCCTTATTCTTGTAAGTGCATACTGTTACATTTAGTGACCCCTGGGATCTAAGCATAACACCGTCTCTGGCAGAACAAATTCCTGAGCAGCCAACTCTGCTTTTGATTTGATTCAGAATGAAAAATGAAGTGTGGGTTTTTTTCCTTTTTTACTAACAAGAACAATAAAATCACTTCAAGAGAGCTCTTCTGAGGTCTAGTATTGCATTGTATGTCCAATACGTGTGCAATGACCTTCTGGAAGAGAACAAGATGTTCTTAAGCATTGTACAAGACTGGGCACATGGTCAACACCCAGCTGAGAAAGAAAGAGAAGAGACATCATGCACTTGCTGCTGTACTTTGTGCAGGCAATGGCACAACATATTTAGCACAGCTCCTAGTGCAAGGAACAAAGCAAAAGTCACTTGCCTAAAAGCACCTGGGCTTTCCTCTGGTTTGAGAGCCCAGTACATAAGGCATTTGTTGTAAGTGATTCAGTTTTGCTTTCCACAGTAATGTTACCATTCAAGTGGCTGGAGAGATAGGAGTGTCTAGAGTGAGCAAGCAACTGGTTTATCTGCTGTAACACAGGCTCTGGAGGCACCTTGCTTTTGGAGACCCAGAAAGCCAAAGGAGTAAAAGTGAAAAGAGGGCCATGGAACAAGCAGTGAGCAGCAAGGCTGAAGATGAAAAATGGCCAAGCTCAAGGAGAAAACCATGATAAATGGAGATAGGCTTTGTCACTTCAGGATCTTCACAACAGGACTGTGCTGGAGTCCTTTTTCTGTTATCAAAACTTTTGTAACCCTTGGTCGGCAAAATCTTTTGTGTAGGAGGTATTTTTTCTGTGACAGTATCCCTGATCATAGACCAAGACAGTGCTACTATTTTAACAAGACCTGAAAGACTAATATTAAAATAGGATAAAAATTAATCTGGAAACAACATTCAGACTGAGGCATTTTTCATTCTTTGATATTTTGAAAGAAAGGAAATAAAACAATGTGTATACTTCCTGTTAGCCAAACTCAGAAAGAATTAGAATAATTTCATTTAGCCTGATGAAATTCTGCTTACCACAAGGCAGTATCTAGAGCAAAAAGAATGCAATAATGCATCTCTTTACTAAAATGCAATTGGAACACATAGAAACAGAAAACTGAAGACAGAAAATTAAAGGAAACAATTTTTTATTACTATAAGTTGTTTTGAAAGACTAGTTTAATTTCCATTTCCTAATTTTTTTTTATTTTTTTTTAATGTTTGCTGCAATGAAAATTTTTTCTCTTTTAAATCAGAGGCTTTTGACCACTTAATTAAAACTGACTTGCTGATGCCTCCAGATTGCTTTAGGCAGTCTAGCCTGAAAACAAATCTTCCAGTTTTTGCACAGATTTTAGATTGTAAAACATGATGCTATTCTGATGGAGAAGGAAAGGAAGTCTAACCTGGCCAAACTTCTCCAGAGATGGGGGAAGGGAGCAAAGGAGAATGGGAGCTAAAGGAAGAAGAGAGGCCCAGCGAAGAGCTGCCAACAACATGGAGGATAAGATTCTCATCTGGCATGAGAAGAACCAAACCTCATGTTCCTCTTCTGAGCTGGGCAGATTGCCCTGAGTGCTGGCTTATTTGGGCTTGGCATCCCTACCTTAAAATTAAATCCTGAACCCAAGAATTTTGTTCAACAAAAGTTTCTCACTTCAGGGTAAGAGGCAGACCAATTTGCTGCCAGAATTTGTGTTTTGGGGATAACATTTCAAGCTGTGCTGAAAATCAAAGTATTAGCCTTTAAACACTAAGGATAATCAGTACATCTGTTTCAAAGCAGGGACAGGTGGAGGAAAAGAGGTATTCAAACTTTAGTAATACGACTTGAGACTTTTTTAATAGAGAAGTCTACTTAACATCAGCTGTGTAAATTCTTTTTATGGCTGCTTGGACAAACATGAATCTTATATGAGAAATGTGTATTTTGTACTCTGAAGTGTTTATTTCTCCCCAGTGAACCTAAAAGACTAGTTCTGGTGAAGACATGTAGTTATCAGGCATTGAAACCTGGTGAAATGCATCCCATACTTAATTACCCTCTACCCCCTGCATACTCAGTGATGACTCTTCTGAAAGTCAGTTTTTAAGGAAGATCTGTTTTAGATACTCAGAAAGACCTTTTGAAGGAGATTAGTCTTTTCTGTGGGTAATGCAGATAACCCAGGAAGACTTCTGTTAAGTTAAATTTAGACTTTCAGTAGCTTAAATTTAGATGTCTAAAAAAAAAAGAGTACAAACCCCTGGCCATGGTCAGTCCCTGGAAAGGTGGTGGAACAGCTCACAGCTTAGAGGTCATCTCTAAGCACATGGAAGACAAAAAGGTGATCAGGAGCAGTTAGCATGGATTCACCAAAGGGAAATCACACTTAAACAACCCAATTGCCTTCTACATTCGGAAAACTGGCTGGACTGATGAGGAGAGATCAGTAGTTGTTGTCTATATGGACTTCAGCAAGGTTTTTGACACTGTCTCACATCACATCCTCACAGGCAAGCTCAGAAAGTGTGAGTTGGACAATGAGGTGGGTTGACATCCAGCTGAAAGGTAGGTCTGAGAGAGCTGTGATCAGTGGCACAGAGTCTCGTTGGAAACCCATAACTACTGGTGTCCCCAAGGGTCAATACTGGGTCCAGTATTGTTATAGAATCATAGAATAGTTAGGGTTGGAAAGGACCTTAAGATCATCTAGTTCCAAGCCCCCTGCCATGAGCAGGGATACCACACACTAAACTATGTCACCCAAGGCTCTGTCCAGCCTGGCCTTGAACACCTCCAGGGCTGGAGCATTCACAACTTCCTTGGGCAACCTATTCCAGTGCCTCACCACCCTCACTGTGAAGACTTTGTTCAACTTTATTCATCAATGACTTGGACAAAGAAGGGATAGAGAGCCTTCTCAGCTGATGATACAGAACAGGAAGGAGTGGCTGATACTTCAGAGTGCTGTGCTGTCATTCAGACCAGGCTGAGGGCTTGGTGAAATCTGGTCAATATATAGAAATATCTGAAGGGAGGGAGTCAAGAAAATGGGGCCAGACTCTTGGTGGTTTCAGGCAATAAGACAAGAGGCAAAAGGGCATAAATTAAAACACAAGAAGTTCTTCCTGAAAATGAGAAAGATCTTTACTGTGAGGGTGACTGAGCACTAGAATAAGTTGCCCAGAGAGGTTGTGGAGTCTCCTTCTCCGGAGATAGCCAAAAGCCGTCTGGACACAATCCTAAGTAATGTGCTGTAGGTGACCCTGCTTGAGCAGGAAGGTTGGACTAGATGACCTCCCCTGGTCCCTTCCAGCCTCAACCATTCTGTGATTCTGTAAAACAGTTATTGACAATACCACTTCTATTGTCTGCCTAAAGCTTGTAACTATCTGGACTTTTTTTAGCTAAATGATTGAGAATTATGCTTAAGGTGGATGGCAAATACTCCTTCCAGTGTCTCAAATGACATTCCAGCAACTTTTACTGTTCTACCAAAATAACTCTCCATGAAACCAACTTAGCAGCCCAGGATCTCCGAGAGATACATAAGTACTACAAGTAGTTAGTTATTCAAAGGGACATAGAAACAGAACAAACAGTTTACTTCAATGCATAGTCCAGGGCAAATCCAGGTCTGAAATCCATACATCCTGACACCTAATACTTTGTTTTCATTATACAACTATCCTTTCACTTTATATTACTTTACAACGTGCATAGTTGGGCTCCCAGCTGGAGTTAAAGCTGCAATTAAATGTGTGTTTGTTATAGTCAGAATGTTAAGCAATTGCTGTCCCTAAAGCTATACAAAAATTTCTGTGAGAACTCCTTCAGTTCCCAGTACCTCTCTGCTTACATTTTTCCCTTTGGAATAGCTTGTTTCTTCACAGTCCAAGTAGTAGTCCAAAATGATATTTTCCCTAGCAAATACAACCTGCAAAAATAAAGAATAGATGAAAAAATGTGTATTTTACGTTATTAGAAAAGCTAACCATTGAATCTCAAATACATCATGACTGCAGGAGCTGGATGGTAAACACTTGAAATGTAAAGTGAGGACAGGCAGCCTGGGAAGATTACAGGAACATTGTCTGGGAAACTAGGGACCAGGTTAGGAAAGCTAAGGCCCAGTTAGAATAATAAAAGACAGACTGGGGGACAACGTGGACACTCTGTGGAAGCTGTGGGGAGAACTGGCTACCATGGATTTGGAAAACTCTGAGGTTCTTAATGACATCTTTGCCTCCGTCTTCACTAGCAAATGCTCTGACCACACCACCCAAGTCTTGGAAGGCAAACGAAGGGACTGTGAGAATGAAGACCTTAGATCCACTGTAGAAAAGGATCAGGTTTGAGACCATCTTAAGAACCTGAACATGCACAAGTCCATGGGACCTGATGAAATCCATCTACGGGTCCTGAAGGAGCTGGCGAATGAAGTTGCTCAGCCACTGTCCATCATATTTGAGAGGTCATGGCAGTCAGGTGAAGTTCCTGATGATTGGAAGAAGGGAAATGTAACCCCCATTTTCAAGAAGGGGAAGGTGGAAGACCCAGGAAACTATAGACCAGTCAGTCTCACCTCTGTGCCTGGCAAAATCTTGGAGCAGATTCTCCTGGAAAGAATGCTGAGGCACATGAAAAACAACGAGGTGGTTGGTGACAGCCAGCATGGTTTCACTAAGGGGAAATCTTGCCTGACCAGTTTGGTGTCCTTCTATGATGGGGCTGCACAACTGATGGACAGCGGCAGAGCAGTTGAAGTCATCTACCTGGACTTGTGCAAAGCATTCAACACTGTCCCACACAACAACCTTGTCTCTAAATTGGAGACACATCAATTATATGGATGGACCACTCAGTGCATAAAGCACAGGCTGGATG
>NW_009943994.1:82506-82919 GCF_000696875.1 Nestor notabilis
AGCCCTCAGCGGGTTGGCCAACCACACCAAGCTGTGTGGCTCGACTGATACGCTGGAGGGAAGGGATGCCATCCAGAGCGACCTGGACACACTTGTGAGGTGGGCCGATGCCAACCTCATGAAGTTCAACCAAGCCAAGTGCAAGGTCTTACACCTGAGTCGACATGACCTCAGGCACAGCTACAGGCAGGGCACAGAAGAGATCAGAGGAGCCCTGCGGAGAAGAACTTGGAGGGGGTGGTTGATGAGAAGCTTAACGTGAGCTGGCTTCAGTGTGCACTTGCAGCCCAGAAACCAGCCATATCCTGGGCTGCATCAAAAGAAGTGTGACCTGCAGGTCAAAGGAGGTGATCCTGTCCCTCTACTCTGCTCTCATGAGACCTCACTTGGAGTATTGTGTCCAGTTCTGGTGT
>NW_009943994.1:83224-128051 GCF_000696875.1 Nestor notabilis
TTTCTGTGTTCCTTTGCCTTGCTCCAACCCTGGCAGTATTCAAGGCCAGGCTGGACAGAGCCTTGGGTGACATAGTTCAGTGCAAGGTGTCCCTGCTCATGGCAGGGGGATTGGAACTGGATGATCTTAAGGTCCTTTCCAACCTAAACCATTCTATGACTCTATGATTCTAATAAGAAGGTCAGAGACTTGCTGGAAAACAAGTGCAAAATTAATTGCATGTCAAAAGTTTAAGGACAGACGTAATACCTTTTGTATAAATGTTATCGATTTTATAGAGTAGTTTTTAGGTAATAGAATCACAGAATCATACAACTATAGAATCAATCGTAGAATGTTTTGCATTTGAAGATCATCTGGTCCAGCTCCCCTGTCACGGGCAGGGATGCTCCAAGCCCCATCCAACCTGGCCTTGAACACTGCCAGGGATGGGAGAGCCACAGCCTCTCTGGGCACCCTGTGCCATCGCCTCAGCACCCTCCTTATAAAAAAATCTCTTCCTTATGTCCAATCTAAACATACCCTTTTTTAGTTTAAACCCATTGCCCCTTGTTCTGCCATACAAGCCCTGGCAAAAAGTATTTCTGTCTTTCTTATGAGCCCTCTTTACAGATTGAATGGCCACAATAAGGTCTCCCCAGAGCTTTCTCTTCTACAGGCTGAACAGCACAGCAACAGGCTTTCTTCCCTTTCTTCACAGAAGAGATGTTGCAGCTCCCTGATCATTTTTGATCCTGACCATGACTTCCTCTGGACCTGCTATAAAAGGTGTAGGTCTTTCCTGTACTGAGGACGCCAGAGCTAGAGGCAGTATTCTAGGTTGGGTCTCAGCAGAGCAGAGGGGTGGAATCACATCCCTCAACCTGATGGCCACGCTTCTTGTGCTGCAGCCCCCCACAATGCTGTGAGTGTACATTGCTGAGTCATGTCCAGTTTTTTGTCCACCAGTACCTCCAAGCCCTTTCCTGCAGAGCTGCTTTCAATCCATTCACCCCCAGTCTCTATTGATACCGGGGATTGCCCTGGCCCAGGTGCAGGATCTTATATTTGGCCTTGTTGAACTTCACATAGTTCACATTGTCCCACTTCTCAAGCCTGTCATGGTCAAATGATAACAGTCCTACTGGGGGATTTCAGGCATTGCAGAGCAGTTCTTCATAACCAAGTTGCAGGAAAGTAAACATACATCTTCTTTCCTTGTAGAGAATTTGCACTACCTACAAGAAGAAAAGGCCTCCCCATTCTCCCCTATGAATCTAGAGTTGTAGTGCAAATGGAACAAGTAGAGGGCCATGAGGATAGAGAAACATTAGGGGCAGCTCTGCTGCCCTACTCCAGTGCTAGAAGTCAGCAAACATCAGAAGTGGTAAAGCTCCATTTTCCCAAGCATCTGCCTCCCGCCATGTAGGATCAGCTAACAGAAGCATTGTGTCTTTTAGCTATGGATGGCAGTTCCACCTATTTTATCACCATCTCAGTGTTGAATCATAGAGTCACATCTATCATTTTAGTGCTGTCCTGTCTCCAGACTACTGTCCTATATTTGCCCAGGTAGTATAGTCACAAAGTGGAATTGGTCCTTTCCTCTACCACTTCACAATTCAATACAACCAGTGAGAGTCTGACTCAGTGGCACACTTGGCTGGGAAGCAGCAGTTAAAAACTAAAGTGATCTTAGCCCTGCTGCTGGGGCTTTGCTAGATGAGCCCTTACAGTGCTCACATGCAGCTCACTTGGTGAGCAGGGAAAGCTGAACTTTGTAATGTCCTGCAGTGCATTGCCCCCTGATAATGTTTGCTAATCTTAGTACTCTTACATTCATTGCAGAGAGAGCATGATGTATAGTGATTTAAGCCACCCTGCACACAAGAGACTAATTGCTCTATAAATTAGGGCACTGGAGTACAATCTAAGAGAGCTGGATACTTTTCAAACACTTGGCGCTTGCTCCCTATAATGTACAGAGAAAGTAGCTTAATCTCTTCTTTTGTCTCTGCGAAATGAAGATCATACTTTTCTGTCCCAAATTGGCATCTAAGGAGTTTGTTCATGTTGAAGATGTGCTCAAATAGCAGATGTGCAGCAAGAATCAGAGGGTTGTCAACAAAGATTCCTCTGCACAGCTAGTGTGGAGTAAATGAAGCATAATGTTATATTGAAGGGAAAAAAAGTCACACTCATGAAATACTGCTCATCTTGTGCTCTGATGGATGCAGTAGTACTGCAGGAAATAGAGGCTCACACAGTAAAATAGGATTGCAATTCACTTGTGCAAGGAGGCATGTGATGATTTGGCTTTCTAAGTAAGTGCTTCCTGTTTATTTTACTCTCCTCAGCAATGTTCGTTCATGTTCTTGCTTCTCTCATAGTTTCTTCATGACAGGTGGTGAATAATTGACCCTAGTATCAGCTCTTAATGTGGCTGAGAAGGAAGGCACTGATTTTACCAGGGATTCCTGTCACCTGGCAAAGGTGGGAAACAAGACTAGGGGTAATCAGTCATTCCCTGACAGCCTCGGGACATTCCTCCCCTTGATTATAGCCTGAGTGGATGGTACTATTGTCACTGGAGTTTGGAAAATTTTCTAGTAATTACCAGCCCAGGTTGCGACCAGGATGGAAATATACTAACGACTAAAGCCAACATCTTGCAACCATACAGTGGTCCTAACTGAGGCTCTTTGAGTTCTCCTGGACCACAGAAGGCTGTGAGAGAGATGGGATGCCTCTGAGTGGGATGCCTCTCAGAGTTCACAAGCTCTCAAATGTGTAGTAATCGGCAAACTGTCACTGAAAGATGGGACCTGGGCTAAAGATTCTCCACTCCTCGACACTCAACGTTTGCCCACTGAGAAATACTGAGATATTAGATGTGAATATTTCACTGACCCCAAGGGGAATTTTTAGCAGCTACCTTTATATCTATGAGTGTGTGTGTGTGTATAAATCACTATAAAAGGTGTAGTAAATTCCATCGCCCCACTTTATAAGATCCACCTTAAAACTGTAAACTGCTGCTGGATGAGAACCATGTAAAAATTCCCTCTGTAGTAAACAGGTATACTCGTAACCCTTTAGATATATGTACCACTAACTAAGTCTGAGACTAAGACTAAATCCAGCCACTCTGGGACTCCTTTAGGAATTTAGAAAGCAAGGGGGTCTATTCTGAACTAATTCAAAGAGAGTATTTCTTTATCTCTTCCATTAGATGTAGATGTCTGAGACTAAGACTCTGCCACATCCAGGCTCCATCAGGAGTTTAGAAATCAAGGAGGTCCACTCTGAACCTCATGATTCAATGTGAGTGTCTCCCTTAACCTTTGTGTCTTCTGTCTCTGTAACAATGATTTTTAGCTCAGTTTTACCTCAACTTTTCTTTGTATGCTTCATCCATGCAATAAGCAATAGAGTGAACCTTGCCATTAAATTCTGTTATGTCATGCGTTTATAAATTCATATTAAAACTACTCTTGCACATTTTTTGGTCATTCTTTGCACGTTGGTCATTCTCTGATCAACCTTAAACCACTCGTGTCACAACATGGATGAACTCTGGGTAGACACAAAAAAGGTATAAATTTGCACATCCATCCTAAATCACTTTGAAAAAGGATAATCCATATAAAGAGCCAACCCAATGACCAGACCTATAGTCTCATTCTTCTGTATAAAAGGTACTCAGATTCCCATATTTCCTGCTGCTGGCTTTTCAAATTCCTGATTAATACTTTTCATAAGTATCTTGAGGAAAGGAAAACTTAACTTCATATCATCCTAATTATTCACAGTCAGGATCATATATTCATGCTATGGTGAAATCACATGGCTATAGGTACCCTAGTATAGGCTTTCATGTTCAGTGCTGGGACTTCTAATCTGGAGGAGTATAACTCAAGTAATGCAAGAGTTAAGCCCATTTTTTTATGTAGTCTCTGGAAATAGAAATAAGACCCTAACAATAAAAAGATACCATGAAAGGGGAAGAAAACTTAAGATTTGAGTGAAGCTGCTTTATTCATTGAAGTAATTCCATTTTAAGGCACACAAAAGTATGCAAAAAATGTAAGCAGTTAAGAAGAAAATCAAAATTATGACAACATACATATCAGGAATAATCAAAATGCAATTGATTCAGAGTCCTGTTGACATGTCAAAGCAGGGACTTGAGATGAACCGTATTATTTAATAATTTTACTCTCTCTGGTCATGCTTACAACTTAGATCTGTTTGTACTTAGATTGAATTACTGGTTTTACTCTCAGACCATTTAAGGATTTTACAATTTTATCCATTTGTTTTCCAAACTATGTTCATTTCCACATAATTATCTGTAGTTCTTTGATTGTAGTATATACCTCCAGATGGAGATGTTTTCTTAAAGTAATTATTCTATACCAGTTATAATCAAATTTTACTCTGCCTTACTCTATGCAGAAATGAGGTCAAATACAGCATTCTTCTTACAGAAGAAAGTGTTGGTATGAATAAGAGTTTTAGATGCACAGGCAGATCAAGAACCTAACCTCACAAAAACAAGAGCATGAGTAAAAAACATTCAGCCATTTGCAATGCAGTTTAAGCATTTGCTTCCTGACTCACTGGCAATGGGAAAAACAAGAGTACCAGCTAGGTACTGGCTGAGGATTACAGGACAAATTACAAGCCCTATTTCTAAATTGCTGGAGTGGTCAATAAGTCTAAAATACTCTATAGAGCATATTTACTTCTTTTCTTTGCCTGCTGCTAAGTCTGCCAGGTATTTGTTTTAATTCCATGACTTTCTTAAAAATACTTATAATATTTTTTGTTACATTTATTTTCATTCTTTAACTGTGATTCTCGCTGTAGCATGACCTTCGAGTCTGATCGACCTTTTGCAGTAATCATTTTTGCTCAAAGGCAGTTGACCAAAGCCAGAATTCTTTTTTTTTAAAAAGTGAGACCCATTTTATGGGGTTTTTTACAATTTTCTCACAAATACAAGAAAACTAAACAATTATCTGCTTCCTTCTGCACTTTTCTATGCCAAAGCTGGAAAAACAGAGAAGAGAGTGTAAAACATTAAAAAAATATTTAAAATCATCCACTTGCACAAAATACTTGCAGACACAAGTTTCAAAATTTGCAGTAAATACCACATTTTTGAATTAGCTCTGCTTTTCTTGTAATGCAGGAAAAAAGGCTTAATGCCAGGTTATACTTGTATTTGAATTCAATTCAAAATATTACCCAGAAATCCAAAACAAGTGTGATTATTGATAATCTCCGCATGTGTATTGGAAGACAGCTGAGTGATAATAGCTTAGTATATATTATTGTATCTCATCAAGTAGTATGGTACCTCATCAAGTATTATATGTATTTGTGCATCATGCTACTTATCTTTGGCATGTCAAAAAAACATCTTGAGTGCTTTAGGATGTGGAGCGTGATATGTATGTTTCCTCTCCAAAGAGCATTATTTCCTCATTAAAATGAGGAGCAGTTGCCATGCATGGTGAAGGAGTCTAGTGATCTAGGCCAGGTGGAGCTATATGGATTTACAGATTAACGCTTACTGTACCGTACCATTCACATTATCTATAAAGACAAAAATGTTGCCCTTCTCAGACATGAACTGCACAGATGAAGAGAAAGCACCACAAACCAGTGTTAAATGTAATACTTTCAAAGCATTAAAATCTTACCCTTTTGTAAATTAACAGATTAAATGATGTACAGAGGTACACATTTACCTGCAGCAAGAGACATGACTAAGGACTGAGTTCAAACACTTACTTAACCATGTGCCATGAAACACTGTAGACAGCAAGGGGTGTACAATCCTGCCACGGGGATATTACTCCAAATGCCTAAACAGCTCAATCAATGCAGTGGGGATATTCATGTGTGTGACAAAATTAGATCTCTCTTTCAGATCAGATTCAATATCTGTGATCACAGCAGCTATTGCATACCTAAGATAAAGAAGATCACTGGCAACTTAGGCCCTTCATGCAGGCAGATGGCACTGCAAAGGGCTTTTCATCCTTAGATCAGTACGAACTCCCTGAAAATCCCCATGATAATGTCATGGCAGATGTGCTGTTTTGGAGATCTAAATTTGTGGCTTCTGGAAGTCTGAAGAAACAGCTGTGATCAATACGAATCCTACGTCTCTTGGAATATTACAGAGGTTACAAAGAATGTGTTGGAAAAATATGATTCTGAGGGATTAAAAGTTTTAGGAAGGGATCCCAGGTTTAATTTGCTGTGCTAGTGCTGTCCATGAAACCCTTTCAGGAAAGCCCAGGGTATTGGCCTTGTGCCAAGCTCTCAGCAGTTGTTGTGTAACCTCTGGTTTTCCATTCACATACCATCGCTTTTTTCCCGCAAGCAATGACCGTCCACAATATATGCTCCCCCTACCTTACACTCAAATACCTTTGTTTCACTGGGAGGAAAAAAGGAAGCCAATATTCTTGCTCCTATGTCTGTAAATTCCTGTGACAAGTACTGTGAAGAGAGCAACAACAAAATGTTGACACCGTAAGATCAGTGTTAGCTGCTTACCAGCCAATGGGGTAACTGCCCATGGACAGCATTGCCTAAAGCACAGTGCTGGTACAAAGATGAAGTGTGGGAGCTGTAGATGGGAACCTTTGGTTTAAGGGATAATGGATGGGATATATAGGCTGTTGCTCCAGCTCAGCAATGACCCAGCTACACATGAAAATGTAGCTGCACTGAAAAGAGTGGCTAATTTGATCTCTAATCCTTGTTCACTAGCGTATAACATAGAACATCTCTGTCCACATTCACTAACGGTACAGGGGTCAGCATCACAGATATAATAGCTGATATATACAATAGCTGATATATACAATGGCTGATATATAGATATTATCTCTGTGATACTGATATGACAGATATAAAGCCATCCTGGTTTAGACTCGGTCTGGGAAATATTAATACAGAGAGCAAAGGAAATAACTCCTAATTGGGAAATGGGAACAGATTCCTATGTCCATCTTTTGCTATCTTACACATAGGGAAATGTATAGTTGGTCTCCAGATTAATGGTTTCCCAGGAGCTTGTACTGAATAAAAACAACGCTTACAGCAAAAAGAAATCCAGGAGTCTATGAATATTTATGTCTGAGACAAAGCCACAGAAAGATAAGTATAAAACAAATAAACAAACAATAAAAAAGCCAAGTACAATGGCTGGCAAGTAAGGCAGACTGCAATAGGAAAAGGTGATGCAACAGACTTTTGGAGAGAAACCCATAGGAGGAAGAGGCCTTCTCACTTTCTGTGTGCACAAAAATGTCTAGTGTGTGCCTTTTCTACTTCTTCAGATGGGAGAAAAGCCTCCCTGTGCCAAAAGTTCAAACAAAACAGGACTATTGCTGCAAAGGGTAAGTGCTATTCATAGTGTGCTTTCCCTGTTTTCCTGCAGGACTGAAATATTTTGTGGTTTACCTGACGCAAATAAACCTCTTTTAAAGGTATTTCATTCACAGGAAAGGAGACAGCAGAACAGTAACTACTGGCTTTCCATGGATCTTCCGTATACATTTTCCTCTGATCAAGGCAACTTTCAGCTTTCTCTCCTCTTCCACTGAAAGAAGAGACTGGGAGCGATGTAGCTTGCTTAAGTGGTCGTAAATTTAATTGACTTTAATGTTGTACTCTTTCTTTATACGGTATAAGGTATAAACCTTAAGATGGCTACAGTTAACATTCAATGTTCAAGGGCAGGCCAGGGACACAGCAACATAGCCCTGAGGCAGGCACTTCCAATGGACATTTAAGGTCTACTAATGACTTATGGTGCTCAGAAATAGGAATAAAATTTCATGGTTTTGTATAAATGGCTGAGGTTTCCTTCCTGAAGGTGCGGAACAATTGTCATAATTACTCCACATCAGCTAGGTCTCCACAAAACCTGTCTTAAGAGGTATATTCAAAACTGATTTATGTGACATGATGTATGTCAGGGGATCTCTGTAAAATTTTTGTTTTAAAGAAAGATTAATCCTAACACAGCCTGTGTTTAGGCAGGAAAAATAAAATTTCCATTAGGAAATATGAAATATTAAAAAAAATAGTGTACTATGTAACTGTAAAATCACTCATACAATGCATCTTATATGTACCATTTATTATTATATGTAGTTACATATACACAAAGCATATTTTGAATATTCTGTGCAGTTTGATATGGAAGCACATTTTGAAATACACTAGATACAGACAGTTTCTGAGACATTTCTGAACAATAAAGCAGCACTCATCAGCCTAGTTCAAATGATGCTTTTTTAAATGTTTCTGTGTATCTCACATTGAAAAAGGAATTTCCATCCCCTGCATCTTCTTTAGTCACGGCAGTTTGAGACTCTCACACCATATGCAAGCCTGTGTTACAGAGAGATTTCCTTCAACTGAAACAGAAGATTCACAAAAGAAAAGGAAGTCTATGGTTCCTCAATATATGAATACCCAACATATAGGAAAGATCTCAGACACAACGATAATCTTGCATTCTTTAGGCCTTATTTCCAACTCCTTCACTTGTCAATATTTTCTGACAAGTACTATTGTAGCCTTAAACTTCTGCGAGAAGGGAAATAGTCATCTTGAGCAGCTATAAACCCAAAAGCCATTCACTGGAATGCACTGAAAGTCAAAGAGCCAAGGAATGTCCGTCCAGGAAGATTGATAGGCTGAGAAAAGTAGGACTGGATGCAGACACATCAAAACCACATCGGAAGAAGAGGAAACTGAGCAGCTGTGAGGGCAGTCCTTGTCACAGACCTGCCATACCTGCCAAGACAGGCTGCTAATGTGTGTCCTCCCCTCCTCCTAAATGCAAGCTGAAGGATATCTGACAAATCCCCTCTATGCCTAAAGGAACAAAGCATCCTCCACTGTGAGCTAAATGATACAGAGAGAGGCCCCAGAAGAATGGTGGTTGAAGACAGGCTAGCATTTGGACATGTATAATTGAATGCCGCATGGGTGCTTGTCGCATCATGTCTTGAAGTCATATGATATTATGCTGTCCAATTACCCCATTTTTACCTGGAGGCCCCTTGTGTCTGTTCTCATAATTCAGCAAGTCTCTGCTTTTGTGCTTCTTTTACAGTCCATTTCTTTCCCCTCATTGCTTCTTTTCAGAAATGAGGAAGTGGGGTGGGCAAGAAAGCATATCTAGAAATTGCATTCACCTATCAATCAAATCTGAGCAGGAAGCCTTCAAGAAGAGGGGCACACTGGAAAGTGAGGTTTGTCTCTTATGAATCACAGTTCAAGTTTCATACTGAACAGACAAAGGCTGCATCTTTTCCATTGTAGTTATGTTTCACAGTGGTAAATGCAGAGAAAAAAGTTCAGGCTGGCTTGGAAAGCTTGGTCACACTCCTCTGTGAAAGAGTCACTGAGAAAGGGACATTGTGACAAAGTGAATATCCATCCTTCATAACTTTTAGTGTCATAAAGGCAGGATAGCTGTGTTGGAGATCTCAACTCAACAACCAGAGACCTTCAGTTGCTGTTAAGCCACACTTTTTCAAGGGATAAAAAGCATGACTCCCTATTACATCTGCCATATGTCCTTCCTGACCTGCCCTCATGCTCATCCTTGTATATTTTATCCAAATAAGGAAGATGGAGGAACTCAAGACCAAATAGTTGATTTGACTGTTTCTAGATGCACAGATATTTACTCAAGAGTTAAAAGAACTGAATATAAAAAATGTGGCAGTTTTCTTCTGTTTCCTTATTGTATCTCAGTCTTATTTCATTCCCATATCCAGGATGACCTGGAGGTTCACTGTATCTGCTCTAACTGAAGAATCTTTGCTTATGAGAATAGGATATTCAGAAGCAGAAAAACAAAAACCTATTCTAGACCCTATTCAAGTCTAGAAGAGGCTATTTCAGATCCTGTCAGAGCAGGATTCTTTCTCTAAAACTGGAACAACGTGAGAAAAGTAATGAGCTCTTCTCAGACTGTAAAGAAGGAAACATGCTGCAGTTCATTCAAAACAACATCTCAGGCCTGATTTCTTTTAAGTATTGTCAATGTAGTTCTTCCATCAGTAAATTAAACTTTTTATCACTTTAATCCTCCTGGTAACTGCTTACATGCAGCATATGACATTGTTGATTAAAAAAAAAAAAAAAAAGGAATAGTTCCTGAAATGAAAATTTCAGTGCATTTTCTCCTGGAAACCCCAAAGTATTTATTGCCCTTACATTCAGCAGGGAAGAATCCAGATGCAAAAGAATGAGCTGTTCATGCAATGCTTCTCCTTAACGTTTTATGGACTAGAATGGAATTCCTCATTTTTCCCTTCCTTCCTCATCACTCAACACGCTTCTTAGGAGCCAAATCACTCAATCCAGCAAACTCATACCATCCCAAACACCTCCTCCTTTCTCTTCACACACTTAAACCTTCACCTTCTTATCACCTACTGAGAACAATTCCTTAAATTTTCCGATAGGTTTTGAGAGTGATGAAACAAACTTGCCATTGGATTTTGTCCCTACAGACTCTTAAATCTTCCAAGTTTTCTCCTTTCATATACTGACTTTACATTCTGGATTTACAAGCATTTTATCTTAGCTCTCCTATTACCATCATATATTACAATGTACAGAGCCAAGGAGACCTTCACTGGCTTCACTGCAGCTCTGTAGCCATGTGTATTTACCGTTGACAAAGTCAGGTTTCGGGATCAGAGACTACAAAAACAGTTGGGACAGGAAGCTGCATAGTGGTTTCCATGGGAGATTTCCCTACCACCTTCCTGCTTCTTGAGAAGCAAAAGATTGATGTACAACTAAAAGAGAATTAAACTGCATTTCAGGAAAGCCCTGAGAGTGCAGCTTGTGCCTTTCTGAGTAATTAGGAGATAAGACAGTCTTGTAATGCCTTCTGAACAACTGATGACTATCAGACTTGTTAAGATGATTTTTATCTTTGTTTACAGGACTACTGTACTAAATAAACTGCTTCAGTTGTGATGAGGAAGAGTTAAAAGTGGAAAAAAAAGAATGGTGGGATGAGTAAAATAAGATGTTTTCGCTGACAATTTGTTTGCTGCTCATAACTTTGTAAGACCTAAATGAAGATGAAAGGTGTTCTCATTAAGAGTTAGTATAAATGGTTTTCTTGGCAGAACCAAAGAAAAGAGGTGTTAATATGCTGACCAATAAGATATCTATAGATGCTAGTCAAATAATAATAAACTGCATTAGCCAAAATAATAATAAGTGTGGACAAAGAACGTCACTCTCTAGCTGAGACCATACTGTCCATCTTATGATTGAATGAATCTAATTTGGGAGTAACAATAGTTACAAAGTAAGTGTAAATTAATGAGAAAAGAAATATAAACCAGTGAATTAACATTTTCATATATGGAAGAATTTACAAGACTGAATTTTACCCACTATGAATCTGACACAAGAAAGAAAGCCAGGAGCTGGCTTTAATTTATTGTGAGTACAATAAAAAAAAAAACCATTCTTAACTGGGCTGTTATCTTTATCTCCAACATAGTGGCGCCTGTTGTCATTCTTTTACAGTAGTGTCTGGAAGCCTTTCCTTCACAAACCTGTTTTTCAGGTGCATGCAACCCTGCTGTTAAACTGAATTAGAGCCCACAATAGATTTAACACATTTTCATTTGTGAGAAATACATTCTGGGATTTTTTAAATTTTATTTTATTACGGGAAAATGAAATCTCATGGAATCTTATTTATTTAGAAATATTATTTTTCAGGTTCATAATTACCATTCCCTATTTTTTGAAGCAAAACTTCATAGGGTCCCACTCAAGAGTCATTCAACACCTGCAAATCCATTGATTGGAAGGAAGATCCATCTTAGGAAGAAAAAGATGGTAACACGGGCTTATGAAACTAAATTCTGATGAAAATCTTTCTGAATGACACACATCCACGGCACATCCAGCCCTTTGTGAATCTAAGCTGAAAATGCTTTGATGCACTGAATCTCAGATCTAATTGCTTATGAAAATCTGATTCAGAACTATTACTTGTAGCATCCAAACCATCATTTCTAGTAACCGATATGGCAAAATACTAAATCAACACAAGAGCAGAGGAATTTTATCTTTGGATCCATCACTAAGTTTTGCCTCCATCACTGGAATCTTCATCAAAGACCAATAGTAGACCCTCCCTAAAGGACCAGTAGAAACATATAATGACCTTTGCTAATAGCATTGGATAACAAACATTCTATATTTTTACCTTACAGGCAAGCTCCATGAAATGTTCATTCTTTCTTCTTTATTCCCAGCCTCTGACTTCACCCTTTCTTGCCTATACACAAATATATCTTGCACTTATCTTGCATAATGCCAGAAAAATATTACACGCATTATTCCTGATCGCTAATTCTTCTCAAGCCACTTTGGAGTAAAGAATCAGGAGAGGTAACTTTTGAGATCAGAGAGGCAACTCAGCAGTAGCTTACATGTGCATGTACAACACATTTGAACAGCTAAAAGCTTTAAGTAGAGTTTCTAACTATTTCCCAAACAATTCAACAATGCTGAAGGGCACAGCTCATGGCTTCTACCACTGTTAAAAACAGTAGTCTCTGAAGTCACCATTTCACTTATTCTGGCTACCTACATGACCAGGGTGTAGATCTAATTGCATTCTTAGAAATGACACCAAGAATCTGTGAAAAGAAATTCATTTCACGGCATGTGGCATTGTGTCAGTGAAGTGAAAGGTATTTTTAACTGGAGCATAACAAAGACAAAGAGCCAGCTGGTGATATGCTTTTCATTGCTTTGATTGGAATGTCACATGCTCTGAAATGCTGAAGCCCTAATTTAAAAAAAAAGTAATTCAATACCAGAATTTGCAATGGCAAAAGTTACAGTAAGGCCTGGAAATTACATTTTGAAGTTGCAATAAGCACAGGTTTTCTTTTTTATGTGTATTTTCAGGCTGAACTTCAAAAGAGTGTTAATTTCTCCGTCCTAAAACTGCTTGCTCGGGCGCTTCTTGGATTCACAGGACCTTATACTTTGGGACAACCTTGCTGTGCAGATAGACTGAAAACTCTCCAGGTCTGGGTCATAGATCTGCTATTGTGGGAGAGCTCTCTGGCTGTCTTAGTCTTCTGGGCTCCTTATCTAGAAATAAAGAAATATTTCTTCCTCATGCTAGCACAGTTTACTTCCTTCAGCACTATCAGGGTTTTCCTGAGTTAGGGTAACAGCTAAACCCCCAATATCAGAATCTCTGGTAGAATTTTTAGGGGTTTTCTTTGCCAGGTGAAACTTCAGACTTTCTATGTTTTGTTCAAATTTAGAACAAAACTTTTCATGAAGTGCAGAATTTTCCTATATAGCAGACTTTTCCATTTTGGGACTTTTTAAGTGTACTAATGTATCTGCACTTGATCTCATCTTTAGAGGAGATTATGCCTAAGTAATATCTCATAAAATCTTCTTTAAATGTTATCAAAACCAAATAACCAGTTTTCTACTTCACTGCAAACATAGCTATATTTCTACGGATCAGCAAAAACTGCTGACTCTTTATATTGTAACCAAAGGCATCATGACATGAAACTTGGTAAGTAGGGCTCCAACTACCTTTGAAGAGGGTTTACTTTTGTGTGTGTTTTACCTTCTTAGGTGAAAAACTTATTATTATTCTTTCAGAACTGGGAGATGAGTTCACCAGTACTGAAGTAATCATGGTGTTTGCTGTGTTATTAAAATGTAAATCAGTAATGACTTTATCCCATCAGTAGTGTGACATAACTTCAATTATTCTGTCATCATGGATTTGCAACTGTGTTACCAGAAATAGATTGAACCTAACTTATAACTCAACAGCAATTTCCTCACATCTAAACTAAATTTTTCATAGCTATTCAAGATAAGAACACACGATCTTGTGCTATGAAAATCTGAACTACTTTGCTGAGCCAGGATGTTTTCGTAACGGACAAGCATAGACCAGCATACAGGAATTTGTTTCGTCTGTCAGCTGAGTTATGATTCAATCACCCTATACATTAGTCCTGTCAGCATTTCTGGAACTTCTTGCCAAAATTAGCCTGGATTTTGCATTCAGCAGTTATTCAAACCAATATAAAGACAAATTAATGTGAAAAAATAGCAACCCAGGTTAAGATAAAGTGAATCTATTTGGCAGCCTTGCTAAACCCTGCTAAGGCATTTGATTGCAAGGAGCACTCAATCTTTTACGGCACTCTGTATCTGTAGCCTAAAGGAATATTTGTTTTTTTTAGATGAAATATAGTTTTATCTTTTGATGTACCTTCTTTAGGCAATAAATGCACAAAGGGTGCTATTTTAAGTTAACATTTACCTCATGATATTTATTGCTAGCCATAGTTATCTACACATCTTCATCTAAGCTCCTCCTCCAGATAAGGTACATTTTTAAGAAAAGTATTTACTATTTGTATTATCTTCTCCAATCCTTCAATTAAATTTAAAAGTTAGATGAATTATATCTAAGTTGAATCATTTCACATATATACAAAGAAAAATGAGATAAAGACTAAGAATCTGAAGATACGTTATACCAGCATGTTTGGGTTTAATCAATTAATATAATTTAATCGTCAAGCTTGCAAGCTGAATCTTCAAGAGAAACCAAATGAATCTTTATTGCAGCTTTCAATGTTGAGCCTAACCATTTGTTTGTTAACTAAGATAGACGCAGATTCTGTTAGGCAGGAGCACAGTCTTCCCCCCCAGCACCATCACTTCAAATTGGCATTTCATTAAGTTCTGTACAGTTTTTCTACAAAGAATATACATGTGAGAGAAATTTCCATGCAGCTGAGGGGGGCTTTTGAAAGTCCATTCCTTTACCATAATACAGCTGCTGCACGTCATCCAGAGCTTACAACTTCACAGTTGTTGCATGCAGCCATGGCACAGTGCATCACTTGTGGGGTGGACAAATGGGATGAACAAAACACATGGCTCCAGTACTGCCTTTTTTGGAAATGACATGTGGGTTCATATTCAGCATATCTTTCTGAGTTTGCTTAAAAATGTTCCATATGACTTAGTTTTCCATCTGAATATTAATCCAGATTTCCAAACTTTTCATCTCCTGAGCATGCCAATAAATATTAATTACCAAATGCAGCCATGAACGTTTGCAAAAATAGGCTTCATAAAATGAAACAGCTGTTGTAGCTTTAAAGATAAGTCATTAATCTCTTGCGTCCAAAATAACAAGTCTCCCAATGGTGTTTAGTATATCTGATAAAGAAAAGAGTCAAGCACTAGATCCAGGAGCTGGAATGTGTAAGTAATCTTCATCCCATCTGTGGATGCATGCCACAGATGGGTTGACCAAAGTTACAGATGTGATTGACTTGCTACCTAAATTGCTCTCCTTCAGAAGCTGATGATTATGGGATGTAGAGCTGAATGTTGAGAAAGTCCAGATTGGCTAATGGCGATTTCCTGCTGTGCCTTTGACACTGCTTGACTCTAAGTCAACAAAAGGTTCCTTCTGTATAGTGAATGTCTGCATTTTCATTTGACAATGCTAATTGAACACTTCCTCCTCAAAATTTGAACATTGACACAGAAGACGTAATTGTGTGTTGACTTCTAATAGTGAAGAGTTAATTAGCATGCAATAGTTCAAGGCAGGATCCAGTTTCATGTGCACAAAAGCTGAAACAATCTTTTCCAACAACCTTTTCATTTAACAATAATTTCAGAAAATAATGAGAGGCCATGTGATAGACCAAGATGTTATAGTCTTTCAGGTCAGTTTTTTTTTGCTGAAAAATAAAGGTTCAATTTGAGTTGATCAACTAAAGCAGTGTAATCTGTGTTTATTAGTAAATGATGTAAACATCTAGACAACGAACTCATAGATATTCTGACTAGACTGTTTCCACAATACCGGCTTGAAATGCAAAACCTTTCATTAGAAAGGATTGCAGAATGAAAAGAGAAGGAAAAAAATAATCAAACCATGAAGGTAGCTAATGGTAGAAAACACAAATAACATTTTCTTTCCATGTGCAAATTAGTTCAGTGCTTAAACAACACTGGTCTTGGTGTATTCCTTGTGTTTAGCTATATACTAAACCTGCTACTCCCTTAAAAAGCCACAACTTTCCCTGGGTAGGGAATTCTTTCTGTGCCAAACCATGTGGTGGTTTTAGGCTACAAACAAATGAGAACTGGTGAGATCAACAGCTCATTTTGGGTTATGATCTAAGACAGTATGAATGTTGTTCTCCAGGGTCACATAGCTGATGTTCCTTTCCATTGCATTGTGTATTAAAATCTTTTAACAAGTAGCTGTGACTACAGTTAGTGGAAAATGTAAATGTACATTTACATGGAAAATGTAAATGCTCATCAGGCCAGAAGGCAGAACTGAAAGGACAACCCTTTTCTCCTACTCATCACAATTAATATTTCAAATCAAAGTTTAAGTACAGCAGAACAACTAAAGCTCTCAAGTGCTGGCCATATTAGAGATCAAGTTCTAATGAGGACAGATATTTCTAAATCTTTCTTGTTAATGAAAGAGCTTCAGGCTTTGTCCATGGTTTTTGTCATGCTGGAAGCTGAATTTAAATTTGTGTTTGCTGGTTTTGATCAGATTCTTTGTGTTCATAATCCACAAATGTAGACTTTTTTTTCCTCTCTCTTTTTTATTTTCTCTCTCTCTCTCTCGACTCCCACTCCCCACTCCCCCACCCCTCCACCCCCCCAGTTATTCCAGTTGAATAATATTACTGATGAAGGGGAAGAAAACAAACTAAAACAAGCTAGAAAATATCTCTGATCATATAAATGTGGCACCAAAGCCAGATTGCATCTCAACAATTAACAAGTCTCAAGTCACATTAAACAGGATTAGCTAGGTGAGTTTCAAAAACCAATTCACTGTATACAGTGAGTTTTGCTCACTCCAAAAGTGTGGCCAAATTTAACAAGAAGTTTGTGCGATCATAATCTCTATGTGTTAACTCTTAATTTTGCCATCTCTGGAGCAGGTGGTTCCCTATAAATCAGTGGTTAGCATACTCTGAAATATGGTTTAGACCAAGAATCCTCTCCGTTCGACATATAGAGGAGGATTGAAGAGAGGAAGAGAAAGAAGTCTGTAATCTAGTAGTTTGGATAGCCAGAGCCTAATTTCTTGCTATTTTGAGCACTCAAATATTTTGAAGAGTAGACCAGGTCTCATGGGAGATATCTACATCAAGGAGTCATAGCCTGAAGAGTTTATGGAAGAATATTCTCAAACTAGAGTTGGTAGTAAGAAATTATGTTCTAAATCTCCTGTTCTGTTTCAGGTACTTAGTATTTGGTGCCGGATGTTTCAAATACTATATAACTCCGGGCTGTTTGGCAAAAGAACATATTGTAGCATCATCTCTTCCCAGTCTGGAATCAGCCTTTTGCATATACTTTTAATACCCATAGGGAAAAACCTACAGGGAAGGAAAGCTTAAAAAAATAGTATCAGGACATTCTTTCAGAAAAAAAAAAAAAAATTTGAAAAAAACCTGACAGTAACTGACATTCCAACAGTGAAAGATATTTTGATCCCCCAGGAGACACTGAGAGCAAGGTATAGACAAATGTAATAGCTACAAACTTCAGAAAAGCTGAAAAGCTAAAGGCTAGATTAATTAAAGCAAGAGATAACACAGGTGTGGGGCTGACTAACAGCAGTACAACAAAAGTCTGAAGAAAGAAATTTGACAAAACTGAAGAAGGAGATGATACGAATTATTAGAAGGATGGAAGTGTGGGAGACAAAGAGAAATACAACTCAAATTACCTCAAGAATGTGAACATGCATAAGCAAAGCTTCCAGCAGTTGTGGAGAAAAGCTAGCAGAAGAGATATCAAGAATTACTACTGGTGTCTCTTTAGAAACTTTGAAGTCTGAACTGGCACTAAGATGTCAAAGGAGAGATATCCTAAAAAAAAAACTTCATACTGATGATCTGATCTGAAATTGCTGAGATAAAGGGGTAAATATGAGTAGTCCACTTTAAGAGAGTGATTCATATCCTGAGGTCGTTAAAGGGAGAGGCAAGCAAAGCAAGAGAAAAAGAAATGGACTATATAGGACTTTGAGGAAGTAGAAACAGAAGGCAAGGTTGGGTAAACAATGATCATATTAGGTAGAAATAAAAAATATAAACAAAAATAGGACAAGAGGAAGGCTGAAGTGTGGCTGTGTCAGGGATGCAGTGAGGCAGGAAATAGTTTCTTTATAAACCATAATGATATTGCTTAGGCAGTTTGGGCAAAGCAGGGAGAATGAAATCTGGCTGGGAATATATCAGCTGAAAGAGAGAAAGTGTGACTGCTGAAGTCAGATTCACAAAGTTTTGGAGCTGGGTGATTAAATGTCTTTTCAGGTTTAACCTGCTGGCTTAGGTGTTGGAGATGTAGCTGTGACAGCAGGAATACTTGGGCTGAAAGACATGAGTGCAAATTCAATATAGGCAGCTTCTTAAATGCAAAAACAAGAGAATAAGGAAAAGGCCAGACTCACTTTTTGAAAGTTCAAACTGTACACCCCATTATTTCATTATAGTCCGTGTCTCATCCTTGATAGCCCAAGCCAGAAAACAATGCTACATTTTAACTGCTCCTATGCACGGAAAAGTTTTCCTTTAATCCCCACTCACAGCAGCAAAGTCAACAAAAATGCTCCTGTGCCGTTCCCCACTACTTCCTTTGTCAGGCAATTACTGTAAAAGGGGTAATATAATAGAAAGGACAAAACACCTACTGTGTCTCTGGCTTGAACTGCAACTTCAGCTCCTTTAGTTGCTTAAAACATTTCCTAGGCACCCATGCTGTGAGGCAGCCTTGAGCTGGCTGTGCTGACAGCTCTGGACATTTTCAACGCAGTACAACAGTAGGAGTTTTTCAAAGCCACAACCAGGATTTCTTTATTTAGTTGTGCTCACTCCTGCTACCATGTTTTGGATTAGTTTGAATGTCAGAGTGATTTCATGCACTAAACCTGCAATATATTGAACAGTGAAGTGAGGTAACAGCTGTGTTGTATGGTTAACCAGAAGTGTAAACCCATTACATTTCTGTTGAAATTAATGTTTTTGGACAGCAAGCTTCCTTTTGAAGAATGTGAATATCCCTGAAACCTGCTTATTTCTTTCCTAAACACTGTCTCCTATTCTCCCCTTCTCTCTGCATCCACCTCTTCAGCAAAAAGCTTCCAATAGCTCTGGTCACTGCCAAAGCCCTGTGGAACATAATTTGGACCAGAATTTAAGCCTATACATCAACTCCTGAACTAACACTAGCTCGTTATCGAGCAAACTATTAAACTTCCATCCCAAATATGAAATTCCATGTGGAGTCTAAATCAAACTCTCATTTGAAGGTTTTATCTAGCAATATTTGACAGTGTTTTTCTCATTTACTTAGAAACAAGTGATCTAAAACTCTTAAGACTTGGAAATCGGGCCAATTTCCATTCAGCACCTATTCAACACCCACTTGAGCGCTTTCAGGAGGTGAGACTTTTTTTTCCCAAACTCCTCTTCAAATAGAAGCTTTCCAGAATACACTCCTGGCCTCAGTGTGTAAGAGGAGCTTTGTAATTATTACCAGTCGATTGATGGGTGTCCTTCAATTGCTTCCTTTGAACTCTCCTCTGCCAACAAACTACTTGACAACTACTAGAAGTCCTTGGTGAGCTGTGAGGATTGCTATGGCAGTTGACTGAGACTGCTGAAGGTCTTTCAACCCCTTAAAAAACCTGCTCTGAAGATGAAAACTAAGAGGGTGAGAGTATAACCAAAGAAGACAAGAAGCAGTAGAAGACACTCCTGAAGAGTGCCTCTTCCCAGGGGGCTGGAGGGCCATAGCCCTATTCACTGATGGTTCAGGGAGAGGCTGTTTTCTCTGCTAATCAGTAATCTCAGCCCCTATACCGCTATTTTTCCCCAGGGAGCAACAACAAGCTTTTTTTTCCCAAGATGGGCAGAAAGGTCATGGCCTTCCTAGTGCCCCCAGCACCTTATTCTGCTCGGCACAGCTGAGCTGGATGTGCCTGAGGTCACTGCTGAAGGGTCACCAGAGCAAAGCTCTCCTTGCTGCGAGGATGGCACCACTGTCCTGCAAACCAGGGTTTAAGTGCTGAGGCAATAAATACGGGCATGTTTTGTGAAGCTTATTTGGATATTTTATCATCTTCCAAGTTCCCTGGGTATTTCTGATGATGAAGCAAATAACAAATAACTATCCAAGGATACCTGCATCGTGCACTGGGGACTGTCAAATACACTGATAAGCTTTAGTTAGCCGGTGTTTGTTGCAACAGAGCAGAGATATTGCTGTTTGTTTTTAAATATTAGAGGAGACACTTTGACTATCATCTCTCCAGATAAACATTTGGCCTTGTTTTGTACTGATAGAAGAGTTTCCTTGATGCAAAAGCAGATTATGTGTCAGTACTCAAAGGCCCAGGAGGTGATAATGATTTAAAGTATCTGCCATAAACAATCACTTAGCCATAGCCAGGGGCAAGGGAGAAGAAAACATTAGCAAAGTGAGAAGTGTCGGATTCCGTCCTGGCAGGGGGTGGGAAAGCGATAACATCCTTTAGGCCACAGTGTCTGCCCATAAACACCCCCTTTGAATTGGTCAAGTAAGCACAGAGTTGTGCTGTCCACCTTTGGCATGGCTTCAATAAATCAGAACTAGAGAAAGTCTCTTGACAGGCCTTTAAAGTCGATGGGGAGCACTATCCTGAGGGAGATGTTTTCCCCAAACTGTAAGATTTGCACTTTCCAAAAGAAGATAAACAAATCAAAGAGCCTGTTTCACAGAATGGGATAAAAAAAAATTAATCTTTTTTTACTCATACTTTTTTAGTACGAGTAAATAAATATAATTTGGGACAGTGAAAATGTTCTGAAGATATTAGAAGTATGTATTTTGCATACAATGCTAAGTTTTCACTTTCTGTTTTACTTAAAACCTGATTTTCTAGCCCAGAAGTTATTTAATCTAAATACTTTTTTTTTCCCATTTACGAAATGTTAAAAGAAAATTTTCTGAAATCTATTTCCCCTAATACATATACACATTTGGGCATATTTATGATAAAAAAAAAAAAAAAACAAAAACAAAAACAAAAAAAAAAAAACCCCAAAAAAACCCCAACAAACCAAACCAAACCAAACTAAAACCCCAAAACCAAAAAACCCAAACAAAATAAAAATTAAAAATCAAAACACCCCAAACCATCATGGAATATTTTCCCTTTTTTGTGCTCTGGATTTGTAAGAAAACATCAAAACTATCCATTAAAAGTCTTTGACTAGATTCACTGCCCCTCTGTACAGAGCTGCCACAGTAATGTCCTGGCTCAGGCTGACTCCTCCAGTACAAGTAGGTGGCTCGATGATCTGCAGGACAGACAAGGTCATGTAGGAACATACAATCATACAGCAGCTAATTCCACTTTGATTGCAGCAGCAGGAGCAGAGGTGATAGCTGACCTCCTGGAACAAAATTAGCTAGCCACAGTTTTTTGGAACAAGTTTGAACCAGCAAGGTAACTGGCACAGTGAGTAAACCAGAAACACAGATATCAGTGCTTTGCTTCATATGATTGCAGCATTTTTGACCGTGTATTAAAAGTGTTATAAATAGATTCATTGTGTCATGAAGTCATAGTCCATGTCCTTTGAACCAAATAGCTTTGGCTGCCCCAGCTGGAGAAAAACTAAAATTAAATATGTTCACTATGTCATCTGATTGTAGCTATTTCAGTTATCTCCAGTTGGTCTAAACATGTTTGATGGGAAATATTCTGTAGAAATTAAAGTTACTTTGTCAGGAAGATGAATGAGAATAGATGGGTTTAATACAGCTTTGAGGATCTTCTCCACTGAAGGCAGGAAAAGGAGAGCACTCCCAAGTAAATTAATAGACAGGAAGTTAGTGCAGATATATTTGCTTTGATTATCAGTGCAGAAGACTAGCATGAAAACTAGGGGTGATTGTCTCTTTCTGAAGGAATTCCTTTACATAGAGATTTCCCCAGGACTCGTCATAGCTTATCCAATAATTGCATGGCTATAAATTTCCTGTCTGTCTTCTGCAAAGAATCACATGGCTGCAGGCCTATAGAGGAAACCCAAAACTGCACCACACCTGCCCCGGTTTTACCCACAAGTAGCTGTAGATGGTTTAGATAGTGACAAGTGAGTTCGCCTTCTTTACTAACAAGATTTATAGGGAAAGGGCTAGGCCCAATAAAAGGCTTCATTGTCTGCAAATCAAATGCAAACGTGATTAGCTTTTAGACATCTGGAGCCCCTGGAGTGGAAATCAGAAATTAATTCAGAAGAAACTAAGTTTTCCAAGAGAATGTTTTGGGAGAAGAAGTATCTTAACGTCGTGCACTAGGTGGTTCATTTACAACTACTATATAGAAATTGGAGCTCAGAGCTGTATCCAGAGAGGTCTGATACTCTACTGAAGGCTGCAAGCTGTCACCATCTAGTTCTTGGCAGCCCAAAGCCAAAGAATAATTGTCTACCATGTTGGCTCAGAAGACTGAGCATGGCTGAAACCTTGACTATCCACCAAGCCAGTATGAAAGTTAAAGACAAACTTTAAAAAGCTGATAGGAAGGCAATAATTCCGAGAAAAGTCCTAAAGGTCCCACAGCCCCAGTATGTGCTAAGCTGGAAGGTGTCAAGGGTGATTTAATGAGAGTCATGTGAACAGCACTATCTGGTTCATTTTCTCATGTATTTCTATGTTATCTAGCAGTACTGTCATTACCAAAGAGACCCTGTTTCTAGTAAGGTGCTGCAAATACATTATGGAGATGTCATGTGAACAGCTCAAGATTCAAAGGCTTGCCATCCCTCTATTTACATAAGAAGCCAACAGGAGATGTTATTGTTACCAGGGCTAACACAGCTGTCCTGGGTGATGGAATGAGTTTCGTCTGTGTGTGTCAAATGGACTTTGAGAATTAAGCCTTTCAGTAGGCACTGGTGGAAGGATATGCATAGCTACAGGATGATTCTTTGTCTTCGGAAGAAGCACTAAGGTTTGGATGAGGTTTGGGTGGTTTAGGATGTGAATGATCTGCATATGGAAATCTTTAAACTCTATGAACAAAGAGGGTTTTACGTACTTCAAGGTGCTTCTATGGTTCTCCAAGTACCTTAAGTCCTTAAATCTAGATTTGAAGCTGTGTGAGACATGGTAGAAAGCCCTTCAGTGCTTGGTATTTATTTTGTGGCATTAATACTTTTTTGGGGTCAGTGAGAGCCTTGATCCAAATTAGTCATTCCCATGACTGCATGAAGCACTGGTAAACCCCTGTTATATGTATTTCCATGTTCTGCAATACTTTTAAAGGCTGGTAGTTCTGATCCTAAAAGTAGCAGCTATTTAGTGCAATGTTCTTTATTAGTAACTGATCTTTATTCATGGTCCTCTCTTCTCTCATCCTTTTTAAGGAATTTTTGCTAGACATGTTCCAGTTCTGCTCTCAGGAAAGGCATTGCCCCAAACTAATGGAGAATCTCATGCAAAGGAAGTCCAGTGAACCAAATATTGATGTGGTTTTCTTATTAGAAGAGAGCTTGGTTAAAAAAAAAAATAAAAAGAATTTGTGGTGCATATTACTCAGAAACCAGTTTGTTGTGTCAGGTCACACAGCACTGCAATCACATCTCCTGATAAAGTCACAGATTCATCTCCTTTAATGTCAGCTGTCTAAAGGTTATGCATCTGGTCTCATCTCATCATCTGGGCTCCCCCAGTAGTCTCTGATGAAAGACAGACTTCCTCTTCATCCCTCATATACATCTGTTCTTGGAGAAGATGAATTGTCCTTTGTAGGTGCCTGCCTCTTCGCAAACTACAGAGTACTGGCATGACTGGCTTAGACTCAGTGCCTAGCCCTCAGATAACTGAAATGAGGTGAGATGTATCTCACCTCCACACATAGGACATGATTTTCTACTTCTGTTTCTGTTCCTTCAACTTTTTGTAAGCTGTGTCAAGAATTCTTATTCTTTTCTGTGTTCCCATTGAAAACACAGGGATAAACATTTGTCTTGCAGGATGTTGTTCACTTCAGTTGGGCAATCATGATCCAAGCCCCTCAAGCCAAGCTCAGGAAACTCTGCTTCTCATTATGTATGACACCTTCAGGTTTGGTAGTTTTCAGAGTGTCTGCAAATCTATTAATTTTTTTACACTGGCAGAAAATCTTATTAACCCTATGTACAATGGAAAACAGCAACAACAAAACCCCTGATAAACCCCCAAAAGAGAAGATTGTTTTAAATTGATAGCGAACTTTGAGATAATCCCATGAAAAGGGTCCTGCTGTATTCTGTCAGCTCTCATACTTTTCCATTCCCCTCTTTGATAAAGGGAGTGTGGATATTCACGTATATCCCCTTGTGAGGAATCTGCCATTCAAATATGCATAGCACTATACCCTTAGGGTCAGTCACAAACAACTGCCTTTCTTGAGCTACAGGGAGATTTGAGGGGTTTTCTTTAGTAAGAACTGCCTCGAGGGTCTGGAGAGGAGAAAAAAGAATTCAGAAACCTCCACGTTTTCTTTCATTAACACCTGCACTTTTCTGCATGCCTGATAAGTAAGGCAAATTTTAAAATCTGTAATGTCTTTCAACAATACAAAAAAGATCCTCAGGAGGTGTAAATAAGTGCCATTTATCTGTGAACCTGTATATTATTTATTCAGTTTGCTGGTTTACTTCTTTAACCGCCTTCTGTAGTTTAGATTTCAGTGATACATGTGAACATATTTTTTAAAGTTATAGTCTGATGATCTGTATAAATTGGGGGTGGGTGGGATTTTTGTGGATTTTTTTTCTTTCTTTTTCCTGCCAAGTGGCAAGTGTTCTGATTGGCTTTTGTGTTTGATTTTCACATTTCAACAGCACTAAAAGTGCTCTGTGCTTTTAATGAGCTAGTCACATATTTATTTTAGATACTTAACTTCTGGCATCCAGCTTTGAATGCCTTGTTCAAGGATCAAAGCCACTGAGTTTGACAGAGCAGGCTCAGTTCTTTTTACTGGAGGTTTTATGCCATTACACAAGTTGTGTGCACATCAAAGCTATGTTGGTGGCATAGGTGGAAAGTGTTCTTATAAAGAAAATTGAGCAGAATAAAACTTGGGCTTCTGGAGAGGCAGGAAGGGATCTGGGAGTCTGAGTTCTAGGCTAAAACCCAATCTGGTAGCTCCTTCTGCTGATCCTTCAACCAGCCTCCTAGAAGGAAGAGGTATTTCCTGGCTGCTCCTGATCTCAATCCCTATTCCTAGCATACCACAGTATCACAAAAGTTATGTGAGGTCATGAGTACTGTCATGGAATTATGGAGTTAGCTGCTCAGACACTCTCCCTGTACTTGTGTCATTGTAGGTTTCAGAGCAGAGTCATCACTGCAAAATAGTATGGAATAGATATATTGGGCTTGCCTGATGAGAATATCTCACAAGGTCACTTCAGACACAAGAAGTGGACGATGATGATACATGGGAATGGCTCCAGAAGAAACAGAAAACATGAGATAAGCATGGAGTTAGCTGCTGACTGCTGCTGCTGTCTCTGAGGAAAGTTAGTTCCAGGAAGATCAGGAGTTAGGGGAAACCGGGGGAAGGAAAAGGTGAGTGAGCAAAGTAACACACAAGAAAGAGAAAGATTGTTATGGGGAAACTTCAGAAGAGAGAGGAGGAAGAGGGACAGGTTGATTCTTGCCTGACAGCAAGAGGCATTTCAGACAAAACCCTCCTTTTATTAGACATCAGAAATTTCAATAGCATAAAAAAAACCAGCCAGTGTTCATTGTTTCAGATGCTCACATCATTCTTCATTTAAGCGTCAGCTTTTTGCTACGGCAGGATAAAAGCTCTGCCTCATGGAAGCCAGTGAGGTAGTAGCTACCTGTGGTTAAAACAGGCTACTAAACTGAAATGGAGAAAGCTTTGATCACAGTATCTATTGGTATTGTTTTCTGGGCACCCACTTTCTCTGCCTATGTAGTTCAAACAAAAGGGTTCATTCTCTGAGATAATAAAAACATGCTGGAAGGCAGATATCAGCTCTGCATTAATATGGTTAGTTCACTTTTGCTCTGGGGCTGCCTCTGTCAACTCACAGGCCAGGTAGATCAGATTGTACAAACTACAACCATCTCTGTATAGACATTATTGCATACTTCGCATAAACTTCTTACCTGTACTATTGCATCTGCACTACAGTAAAAACATTCCTAAGTAAATCTGTTTTCCTATTGATGGATCTTTCACAGGTGGAGTCTCTAGGGTGAACTTTGCTAGAAGTTCCCCCTCTAATAGACATCTTCATAACGTTTCACCCTTTCTGGTGGATCCAAGCCCCCAGTACAGTTTTTCACTCAGTGGAAAACAAATATGATCTGCCTTTTTACCCAACTGCTTCTTACCTCAACACATGAAGGAACAAAACAGCTCTAAGAACTCTAAATCACTGTTAGATTGCACTGTATTTGACAAATGGATTCAAAAGGTATTGTGAGGAAGGGAATGAGACAAAAATGTGTGTATATATATATATATATATAAAAGTGATGCCACTTATTCACTTTTAAGAGTCTAAGCTAAAACTGTTACTAGTTTTCTTCTTTCTAGCCCAGGCATCTTCTTTGTAGTCAAGAGAATAACCTTCTGACCTCGAGCCACCTCCCTGACTAACAACTGCCCCGTAGAGCTAAGTCCTTCAATTTCATGAGTGACCAAAATAAAGCCATAATTATGCTATTTGTATTTCTCTATTCTACAATTTTAGTCCATCCCTAAAAGACATTTGCCAAATGTTTGAGAAAGATGTAATATGCTTAAGGGCAGAATAGTTTTCTAAAAGGTGAAAAGAATTCACTTCTTTAAAGTGAACATTTCCACCTGCGAAAGAGTGCATTATTTAACTTGTCCCTGTATTTTCATGGATTCATAGCTTTTGTCTTCTATTATATTTACTTTTACAATCAATGTAACTTTTGCTAGAAGCTGTGCAAACACAAATGAGAAAACAGAGATCTTACTGTCTTAGCAGGCAAACAGTTACAAAGACAGCTTCCCTGCACATCCTAGAGAAATCAAGGATCATAATCCAAGTATTAGTTTCCATGTGACCAGCTAAATCATAATATCTCCCAAAATTATGTTTAAAACAGGAGAGCAAAACACGAGTCATAAGGTCTCGTCATGTTTTCCAATAACAATTCCTTATTTTTTGTAGTTGGATGAAGCTGGTAAAATCTGCACACAAAATCTCCTTCCAAGAGCTACAGTCTGCATCTTTCCAAGAAAACCTGTTCATCTGCAACCCACAGTATGGCATTATAAACACCAGCTTGGATGCAAGGACATACTGGTCCTTTACCATCTTATCTAAGCGGCTCTGTTACTCAGCAGGGCTCTGGTCAGTATTGCTAAGCCAACACAGATCTGCTGTATCCATTTCTGGCCCCAGCTTTGGCATCATTCTGTTTCAAGAATGAACAAATTCTATCCATCCAAACTAAGTGAAATGGCCTCAGAAGGGAGAAACAGATGTTGCTTATGTAGACCACGAGTGCTGAGGTCCTCACAGACAAGACTAAATTGTTTTGTGTGAGCTCAAACAGGTTTTGCATGGTGTGAGCTGTTGGAGAGTGCTGCTTTCTGACAAAGAGTATGGGGAGCACTAAGCTGTCCTTTGTACATTAGCATGTAATTAATATAAATGTAATTCTTTGAAACAAACTGGCATTTCTGGGGCCTTGGTACATTGTTCATTACACATCTAAAGGTTTCACACATTTAGGTCAGAGGTATAGTAAATAAGTTGTTAAATTGCTCATGGCAGACCATGTTATGTCCCAATACTTTACAGATTAGAAATGTCACTGGAATTTCAGCTGTGAGTAAAAGTAGTTTCCTCCCAGCAGTATAAATGACTTGTATATACCCTGGAGAAGAAACAAGTTGTTGTCCCCGTATTATAGAACAGCCACAGGAGGAGGAGGAGAAAGCATGATGGGGAAAAATAAGGTTAAACGACATAGAAGTGGCCAAGGGGAATGCTAACATCTATTTGATTGTGATCTGCTATGAAAGCCTGCTGTCTTTTGCCATTTCTCCCTTTCTGTGAGGAGTAACCTCTTCATTTCGTTGCTTTTGCAGTAAATATGTTCCCTCAGGGCTTGTTCTTGTATCTCACTGGCAGGTTATCTATGAGGTAGCCAGAAGTATAGAAATGAAGAAGCTTGCCTAGTAATTATAATTTATAACTTGCAACTGTGATTTTAACAACAATAATGTTTGTGGCCATTTCCATTTTGTATTTCTCTCTGTCAGCCAGAAAGTGGAAATATGAAATGTCTTTGCTTAAGATAATGATGTTTCTATTTTTGTCCCATCAGTGTCAGTGGTGGTTTCTCTTCGGCTTTTATGAGAACAAAGGTATAAAATTGTACCTTTTTTCAAATGTTTCTAAACGTTTCTTAATGCATTTTTAACTTATAGAAAAAGATGAAAGATACAAATAAGAACATGTGAAATTCAAACAGTTATTTCATCTCCTGTCACTCTAAAGACATGAATTTCCAATGTTTTGTCTAGCTTAAAAAAAACCCCACATTTCTAGTTTCAAGCTAGTTTCCAGCAGAAGCCCAAAATAAGCAACGTAGATGGCAGAACACAGAAGCAATTGTAGACTGAGCAGATGGGAAGAGAAAATGCCTAAAAGACAGAGGTGAAGGAAATGCCTAAGATAGTCTCCTATTTCAGTTTTCAGAGGATTTTCCAAGGTTCCCCACAGTGTTAGTCAGCACCCCATCATTTTCCTCCTACATATGGTAACAGTGAGTGAGCTGACTCTGAAAAACGTGTTTTCTTCACTAGTTAATAAAAGACAACTCCACCAGACCATCACAGCAACACAAAATATCAAATACGCCTTCGCTTCCCCATGGTCCGCCCAGCCTTACAGGAACCTAAAGCGATGTGCACACATCATACAAGTGGGAGGTTTGTTTTAGAATACATGTGGAAAGGACAAACAACTTGGTTTTCTCAGGAGCTTCCCCCCTGCTTTTCATCCTCAGGGAAACAAAACCTTCCCAAAGTTAGGGTTGTTATTCCTGTCACTATTATTCGGACCTCTAGCAAACTGGCAAGAAGGATGTCAGAGTCTTACTGGATTTATTATGTTTCACCTGATCACTTCTGAACTACCTTGGTCAACTTTTACATTGCTGTCAGAGTTATGCCATATTAATAATTACTTTATGCCATTTGCAGTAGCTGTGATGAACTGGAGTTCACAACTACTGCAATCCCTCAGTGGTGCAGTTTCACTAAAAGAGTAATTTCCAGTTTCTTAGGGGACTTAAGCAAACAAGTGGCCACAAGGCTGGGGGCCAGAGTACTGTCCTGTCCTCTTAACTGTGTGACAGACTCACTGCCAAAAAGCCAGGGAGGTACTTTGGGCTTCATTTTCTCACCTGTAAAGTGTAATTATCTGGCTCCCTCACACATGTAGTGCAGGCTGGAGTCTCCCATACCTGAAAAGCTCTCAGGTAAGGGTCTGCATGAGGCTGAGATCTTCCTGGAACCACAGGGCTGAAATTTACTTTGTTCTTGAAAAGGTCTGGGCAATCCCAAGCTTATCTTCCTGGAAACTCACCAGCTGTGTGGCAGCCTGGAGGGCTCACCCTCAACAGGTACTGCCATTAATGGTACAAAGCACATGCTGAGGGCTCTCTGAGAGTGAGGATCAGAACACTTGATATTATACATGAGAAATGTAAATACCTGCTTCAAATCTAGGCACAGGTAGCAGGAGCAGAAAGAAGAGAAAGGAGAAATTGAGAAGACCATCTATTCATGAAAGAGCAAGGACTACGACTCACGTTTATTCACTTTCAGTCCTGTGTCTTCTACCATATGCTCTTGATTAATCCAAATAAAAGTGTTAAATGGAGTTTGAAGGGCTTCAGCGGCTTGATGACTTAGAAACTGTTTACTGATAATTCTAAATTTGTCTCCTTTTCTTTTTATAGAGAAATTATCTGAGCAGCTAGTGGTCTGTTGTCCCAGATAAGGAAATTGTATGGATTTGGAAACTTCTTTATGAAATTCTGCCTACAAAGAATGTACAGAGAACAAAGGTAATACTATAATAGTATTTTTCCCTATAACTCAAAATACCCCTTTCAGCAAGCAGTAAATCCCAAACTCTCAGCTACTAAAAATCATGCACAGTAGCTTTTACCTTCATTGTTACATTTTCCTTCAGCATCCAATTCTTTTTATTACCTTTTTATTTATCTGCTAATTTAGTTTTGCTTCTGTTCATGGGCAGAATTATTCCTAACAAAGAGAACAGCAAAATCCTTTTAGTCATTTGTGTCTTTCTGTTGCCTGGAGACTACTATTGTCTCATTTTCCTAATTTCAAAAGGCTTTTTCTGCTTCTTGTAATCATTTGTAGAGATAGCTAGCATGTAACGCCAGCTTGTGACAGTGTACATCACTCTGACGGGAGTCAAACCTGAAACTTTTTCAATTAAATTTGTGTATATATCATGAATAAAGAGCTATTTCTATCTGAAAAGCTGCAATGGAAAATTTCACATAATAAGGCCTGTATCATACTTTGTTCACATATGTGACACCTCTACAGACTTTAGAGCTATACAGTGTTGAAACTTACATGCAACCTTCACACACTACTTCTGAAGATAGATACGAAACACATGCACCCTTAAATGTTATGTTACACTGTACTGAGAAGCAGGCTATATATGTTTGACCAATTAGTGACTCTTTAGTCAGCTGTGCTTACTTAACATGTCATTAAATGGTCAACGCAGCCACATAAGTGCAGATTGTCAGGCTTTGATTATACTTCTCTTTTGTCAAATAAAGTTTTGTCAGACCTTTGATGTATCCCTAACTTTCTGATGGTTTCCATATTTACAGCAGCAGGCACAGCAATTCTCAGACTGCTACTGAGTTCCATAAGGAACCACATCTTCTCTCTTGGCTCACCTGCAATGTTCTCTAATAGGTTTATCCTTTTTCCATCTACTAACTCTAAGTGAAAGTACAGGTCTGTGGATTGAATTTAACAGGGACATATGCTAATAAAGATGTATCAAGAGATAACATTCATGTTATTGTACTGAAACGCAGAAGAGGTTTTTCCCTAATTTAGGAAAACAGTGTAGAAAGAATATAGAAAAGTCCAAATTTATTCTTTCCCTGGCAACTAAAGCATTATCTTCCAGAGCAGACAATATCAGATTCTTGCAAGAGAATAAAATTAAATAAGCTAGTGTTTGACAGGTATTTAGTATTATTCTGTTCAACATGTCATTTTTCAGCCACATCAATCAAAACATATCCCTTTCATGTCTTCCTGTCTTTTGTCAAGTGCAAAGTTTAGCTTTTCATGTGATGATGACTTTTTTTCCTTTTCTTTTGCACCAACAATATTAGGAAAAGCTTAGCAAAACCAACTCCTCCAGGAAATCAGGGATGTAACCTACAAGTATCAACATTGTATTTGTTACCTGAAAGCCAGCCCAAGATGGGTGTATGTGTAGGATAAAACTTCAAACTAGTTGTAATCTGCCAGGAAGCCCCTCGGCATTAGTGCATTACCAGACCTTATCTTCTGGTTTAGGAAAACAGTTGTGGCTTAGTGAAAAGAAATAATTTGTGTGCCTTGGGACCGCTTTTCTAAGCAAGCCAAAAGCACAATATTTAGGGACAATAGGCAATTTCCTTCAAATTCACACTCCTGATGTGAACTAAAACACTAATGAAGAGGTACTCGGAAGGGGTCATGAGGTGGCGCAGTAGAGTTTCTGTGACAAAAAACTCTCATGAGTCAGCTGCTGATGTAAAAAGGACAGCACTGTTTGTTGTGTAGTGTTTTAAAATAAAATATCGGCAATTTTGGTTTGCCTTAATCTTCTGCTCTGTAAATTGCGGTCACTGAAGAGCTGTTTCATGAGCAGCCCCTCTGCCTGCACTGCTGCAGGGCAGCATGGCCAGGCTTGGGCAATCCTCAGCTCTGCGGTCCCCATCCATAAATCAGAACCCAGAGGCAAAAAAGTACTCCAGCTGCTTGCTTCCATTTACGTGGTGAACCAAAATGTTTCCAGGCTGGGATATAAAAGGTGGGATGCTCCCTGTTATGAGCTGAGGGAAGGAGGAGAGCCCTGGCTCTATAGCCTGTACTGGCTCTGTTGGGCAGAGCTAGCAGAGTGGCAGCAATCTCTCTTCTCCTACCTTTTTGCCCCTGTAGATGATTTCTTTACGTAAAGTCTACCAGGTCCATGCCCCTTCTTTCTACATTTTTCTGTATGAGATCCCATCATAACAACGATTCCACATGTGTACTTTCATTTCATCTGCTACAAGACTTGCACAGCTGAATCCTGTATGTTTGAAAAGAGACTGGAAACACTGTCATAACCTTAACCATAGCAGCATGAATGATGCTTCTATAGCACTGAGGTAATTTTTATAAGGTAAATAAATTCCACTTACTGATGCATGTTACACAGGGTGCCTTTCACAAGGCATGCAATTACCTCAGAGATATTTTGACTTCTGTTTGAAACAGCAACTTTTACTGTAAATGAAGAAAAACGTGTATTTATTGTCTTTCTGTGTCTCTTTCCACATTACTCATATTCTTGACGGGGGATGATAGTAGTAAGATGTTTTGTTAATGTTACAGCTATATGATAGCTGGCTTCCAAAGAGTGCTCAGCCAGTGACTCACACATCATCCCAGCAGGTACACTATGAAACACACATTTTCCCCACTGTTTTAGAGGCCGTTGTATTAAAATACTGAAATGAGCTGGAACAACAGAGATGACTTACTCATATTGCCTTGTGTTTCAGCTGTAATTCCATACTGGGATGTTAAAGAGAGGCAATCATGTGAATTTCTGGAATAATTTTTTCATAATCACTATGGTACACATAGGGTTGGTTTCCATTACAATATTCAGAGGAAATACAAATTAAACACTTTTCTGTGTGCTTCTGTACAGAAAAAGGCTGCAAAGTCTTGCAGTTTAATAACATTGAGGATTTAGTTTCTAAGTACTAGGTTTCCAAGTGGAGAAATAAATAAATAAATACTGCCTGAGGATGTTTATTAATCCAGTTTAATATGAGCTATAGACAGGCTCTGATATCATCTCAGCTTGCTCATAAATTGTTTGCAAGTACACAGTAAATTACTAGATGACATGTCTACTCTTTCCTAAGGAAAATACGGAGCACATGGAAAACAGTGTACTTTAAATGAAGGCCAGATTGAACCGTGTGCGTAAATGAGGGCAGCTCAAATTTTTCTAGTTTTATAACTCTTTGTCTACTCTATGTATTTGGCATAAAAATGGGCTTGGCCTTATACCTTAACCTGTCTCCAGCTCACATTTTTACAGACTTCTGCCTGTTGAACTCTGGTTAAGAGATCTGGCTAAGAGGTCTGGTTAAGACCTTTGGAAAGGTCTGGTGGCTCCAGAATCAAAGGCATTCTGGTCCATGTTAGAATGGGAAATACAGCTGTCATAGCTGTTCAGGAAGCTGTTTCTGATTGCTTTACAGATGTTAGCTGCTGCTTTCCTCATCACTGAGTAGCTAAGTGGCAAGCATGTTCCTACTCATCTAAGCTTTTGGGAGATGTAAGGACCAGGCAGCAGAGGGCACAAGGAACTGGCCCACATACGATCATGCTCCAGCCTCAGGAGGACAGTGCTGGAGAGTCCCCAGAGCTGCTGCTGAGAAAAAATATCTGTAAGAGGTCCTCATCAATGCTTTGGTGTTGGAAGCATACTCTTGAAAATGATATATAAATAAAACATTTCCAAATGATATATAAATAAAGCATTTCCAAACAGAAGAAGGTGACTGAACACAAACAGGGAATGGCTGTGTGCAGTAGATATGTAACATGTGCAGCAAGCCCAGCATACTTGAGAGACATAAGACCTATTTCGTATACAAACATCTTATATGGCACAGAGAATTAGTAAGACTAGATCACATGCAAGGGAAGGATCACAGCATATAGCCCTTTCCTGCCACCAGAATGTATCAAGTGGCCTGTCCAGAAAGGCCGATCATCTACAGGCTGGAGCAGCCCAAAAACTTGAAGGGTGGAAGTTGAATCATTAGTTTATTTATTTCTGTATCTAGCTATTCAAGTATGTAAAAATACATCATACTGACAGGGATACATGGATAGGACTCCCCTTTTTCAACCGAGATCCTAAGAGAGCTATCAACAGAAGTTCCTTTCTTAACACACAAAATTTGCACTTCTTTTTGAACAGTGTCCTAGATTTTCTAGGTAAGATGTAGGGTGTTGTTGCCAAGTCATCTGTTTCAGGTGCACTAGCAAAACAACAGGCACAGCTGTGAATCCCCTGGGACTGATCAAAAAACTGAACCCAGAGGTCTCATTAGAGGAAAGAACCCCATATGTTACAAGAAAAGCAGCCACCCCTAAACACATGTCAAAATAAAGCTGCAGGTATCTACAAACTTTCACATCAAAGGAGAGCTGCAGTTGCAAGTGAAGCATTTTGGAATCAGAATTTTGAATTTTTGTGCTTTCCATCCACTTTTGTCCTTTTTAGATGTTCAAGGCATATCTGATCTCCTCTATTGGTAAGTTTTATAGCTAACACAGGGCCACTTATTGGTGCAACTTGATAGAAGAATGCAGAAATGAAGTTGGCCAAAGGCACTTGCTTATTTTAGAAGGTTATCTGGTCAACTAAAACTGCATTTGAACACTTTTCTGCTCTACTAGAATGCACCTGGAGTCCCAATTTCAGGAATAAACTGTCTTTTTGATCTGATGATATACTTCCGTCTTCTTTAAAAAAAGATTTGATGACAAATCACACTTGTTAACATAGTACTAGTTGCTTCAAGCTCAAATGATTCCTGACAAGTGAAATTCACATTTTTGAGAGACTGTCATGAAAAGCTGATGTATGTACAGGGCTGGTTGACTTGCATTTTCTTTCCTCTGCTCATCTTGCTCATAGTACTGCTTCTGTGGCTGTTATCTCCCAACTTTTTCTGGAAAATGTATGTTTACTGACACAGGGACCACCTTTACCACGTGTTTGCACAGCACATGTATCACACCTCATAATACACTCTGCCTGCCAGTGCTGTACGTCAACAGGATCACCCTTAGTTTCCACATCATGTTAGAATATTCAGCTAGCTCTGAAGACCTTTGCACCTCCAGGGCAGATAGAGCTGGTGATTTTTATCTACACCTCAGGTATAACTGTGTCCCTGAGCCAATGTACACACAAAATACATAAAAATTAATGTGTGCTTGATCCTGGTGTTGGCAGCAAAAAGACAGCTCCTCTTGGCTCTTATTTGGAAGCTTTCAGCTAGGCATCAATGTAGGCTCCAATGTAAGCTTCCCAGAGTTACTGCAAGAATCTTGTTAACCACAAACTAGTCTTTGGTTGACGATTCATAGTTCCGCCTGGTCTTGCAACCACTCATACTGGCAGAACCATTCACTGGATTTATTAATAACAGTACTGGCAGGATCACAATGCTGGGTTGTGAACTCCTAAAGGCATGGACTGTGTATTGTTCTGTGGTCCGCATCCGTACAACAGACTCTGTGCCAATGACCATGCATGTGCACCCCACAGACTTCACTTAGGTTTTCCATAGGACAATTTTACTCTACTGATTCACTTGTCTCATGCTGTGAGACGTTTTAGAATGAAACAGATATTTGGGATGCAATTCAGCTGCCTGAGTCTGGGTGTCTTTTACTATATGGGTTGCTAGATGGTGTCCAAGACAGGAACAGAAAAGACATGGGCCCCTAAGGCGTACCTGTGATCTCCTGCAGGGGCAGCAGGAGATGGCAAGATACCCTGCAGCATCACATATGACATTAGCATCATGTAAGTAGCCAAGTGAAGCTGAACCAAGCCAGGATCCTAATTGTTTAGCACTGCTGACAGAACTCATCAGTTGACCAAAGAAAGGTGCATGGTTTATGGAGAGCAGCATAGTTTGTTGGCCAATGTGTACTAGATCACTAGTGGTGAGAGGGGAAGATCCAGCACCTACCTTCAGACACCTAAATTGAGTATCTTGATCTGTGAGCTGAACTTAATTACTGAAGCTTCTTCTCTTCATAATCTACACCTGCATTAGACAAACATGACACATCGTACAGGAATGATGTTAATGATGCAGTATAATACTGATTATGCATCTTCATGATTTCCAAGCACCTCTTCTAAAGGGACAGCAAAAATATTATATTAGATCTCGGGTTTATATTGTGTATGCAGATGTCTCTCAACTCCAGTGCCTAGACTACTTCATATTTTTCTTACTAGGTCACTAGGTAAGGTCCTGCCATTTTGTTCTGGTTTTGAGGCGTACTCAGATGTCCTCTGAGTAGGGTAGGTCTAGCAAATACCTAAAGCTGTCTGTTACTGTCCATGACCTAGTGTTCCTCATCTCTGTAACTGAGATGTGGTAAAAGACCAGGTAGGATCAAAATGGCCTGAGTGGCTGAGTTGTAATAAGCTGGATAAGGGATGCTTGTGTGGCATTTACTGATGTGGGAAGGGTAACCAACTTGATGAGAGAGTCTGTAAAAACCAGCAGGAGGCAGTTGTATCTTAAACTACTGTTTCACCATCCAAAAAAGCAAGACTAATTATAGTCTGCAGTCCTAACCAGGTCAGGCCATGAACCAGGTTTTTCACAGTAAGTTCGTGCAACAGTTAAGACAGACACACACTGGCCTCTTACCAGGAATCCCAGTACTTCCCACCAATGCAATACACAGTGTTTTGGAGTGATTAGAAGACTTGCCCATGTAGGCTGACGTTCCATAAGAGTTTTCCTCTGCTACCCCCATGACATCAGTACCTGCCACCTCCTCTCCTTTTTCTGGGACTGCCTGGTTTTGCTTATGCTTCACACACTCATTTTCTCAGGCATCTGTTTGAGTGGACACATTGTGAATGAGAGGTAGGATGTAACATGTTCAGGTTAAAAGTACAATATTTATTTATTTATCTTTATTGACATTTATTTTTCAGACATGACAAGTAGGGGATAACAAAGGACTGAGAGCAATTCATGGACTGGGAGGGAAGCAAGAGGGAAGAAGCAAAGTTGCCTCAAGACCCTTGCAACCACCATTGCAATGCTCACAGTAAGTTCTCCCCAAAACCGAAAGCTATATGAGCCAGTCATGATTCAAACTCTGGGTTTTCATATCTCTCTGCACTTGCCAGCAAGCAGAGGGCTGTAAACAGGCTGGAAAAACTCTGCATGCTACAGGGTATACAGTTTGTAATAGCTCTGGTATGTTTGTGTTTGGAGATTAATTTTACAAAGCAAACTACAGCATGCGTTGTGTGTTTGTGCTTACTACACCCCTGGCATGCATTTTCCCCCACAGAAAGTGCCTGCAGTAAACTAATGCATCTATATTTCTACTGGCAATTTCTGCCCTCTTTGTGTGTGTCACATTAAGGGTTTCTGATGGCTGAAGAAATCTGCTCCTGTGGTTTCAGTCAGGTCCCCTTCTTTCAGCTTTTTCCTGAGACTCAGCACTACAGGGATGTGTAAGCCCGTGTTGTCAGACAGGCCAGACACGAGCTGCTGCTGGATGGAAGTCCTGATTCAGCAGCGTGGCTGGGTGGACACATGGCTTTGTGGTCACCCACCCTGGTGACTCAGGCTGAGATAAAAATTCATTCTCTGCCTGAACTCTGGTGTTTGCAGCCTGCCAAGCTCCAGCCTGGAGCACGCAGTAAATCTCAGAGAGCAGACCATAAACAAAAAAATGCAGTGCAGTATCGGTCCAAGCAGGCTCCTAATATTATAGAGCTGTGTTTCAGAGTATGTGGTGAATAATAAAACCAGCTTACGCTGATCATACTATCCATCTCTCAGTTACAAATCTTTCTGCTGTAGTAGCCGACACCACAGCCTTAAAGTATTGCACAGTAAACTAGATTTGCAGGGCAATGCTGCCACTGGGCTTTGCCAACAATTCCAATTTCCCATCTGCAGTCTCTAAGCACAGAAGCAAACTTATTGACTTTTCATTTGTGAAAGTCTTGGTCGTTTTATTTTTACCATCATTTGGAATTTTTTGATTGCTACTAGCATGAAAGTAGCATTTATCAGCTATGCTGAGGGTCTTCTTATATTAGGAAGCATCTCTATATCGGAAATAAGAGGCCACTCTGTCAAGCACTCTCTGATCTTAATAAAGGACTGTAAAAGTTCAGGAGCACTGACTATCTGAATATAATAACAGACAAAAATGATAGTGAATGAACAAAACACCATCATGAAAACAGTAAAGCAACAATCACAATACTCTCACAATCTAAATTCTGAGTTACTGTAGAAAAAGAGAACAGAGAACTCACAACACTGCTGAATTAGGTTGCTCTGAGGGGAATTGCTTGACCATGTCACAGTTTGTTTGAAAGCAAGGCAGCCCTTCTCTCCATCCCTCTTAAAATTATTTATTCACTCAGTATGTGGGCTTGGGGAAATAATGCAGTTTGTAAACTGGACTTTCTTCAGTCAAGAATTAGCAGTAAATTTGGAGATGCTGAAAGAAAATACTTTGTTTAGTGCTAGACACAAAAGGGAATTTCAGAAAGTCTAGGAAGGGGAAGAGATTTTATCTCCTTGTAGTTGAACACAATAATGCAGTATTCAAGATGCTCACCTAAAATGCAGGACGTTTTATCTCAGATGAAACAAATCCCAGATGTCTGGCTCCACTGTAGATTTTTAATCATCAGTTTATAGGTATCTTCAGGCTCTAGTGCAGTGGGAAGGAAATTCTCTACAAAAAATTCAGCTGCATCAGTAGGGACCTCTGTGAGATCTTTGGTCTATAGTACTGTGCAGCCCGCTGATTCAGACTCTCTGGATCCTGCCCTGCAGTGAAGTTTTCACTTTAAAAATTGCAAAGCACCTACAACAAAAGGATGGCTTTTCTGTGACTTGGTCAAGCATAGCTATGGCTGATGAGTTGCCTTGAGGTCTCAGCAGGCCTTCAGAATTTAAATTAGTTGCTGGTGGTAACAATAGGCAGATTCACTCTAGCTATGACCTGGCTTCATTGAGTTTTTGGCTTGTTTCTCCAAAGCTTTGGAATTGGGCACAGCTACCCGCTGTTCTCTGAGCTCCACCCTGCCTTGGACATCCCTGGGCATTCTGAAGCACACAATGATTTACTGAAGGCTGAACTTGTAGAGATCCTTTAGAAGAGCATCAGGGTTGACATTATTTTTGTTTTAAGATATATAGAAAGACACACTGAGACACTACCAAACTCTCCCACAAATTGTCAAGAGAGCCCCTTGCCACATCTAGTGTTCACAATGTATAACACTGAAAACTATGCCCATAATGAGGTTTCTGACTTGTTTTTCTCCTAAATCAGTCACTTTCCACTATAAACACAATGAGGTCACTGCCTGTTTTTGTGGCTCACATTGGGTACCCTTCCTTCCGTTCCTATTTTAGGCTTTTTAGAGCTGTAGGCACACATCTGGATCCTCAGCCTGCCAGAGCCAATGTCTCCCTTTCATTTAGGCAGCCATGCGTGGGTACACATCCCTCAGTGGTTGTGGTCAGCCCTCACAGTGCCATGGGTTCACCCTGTGATGTGATTGCTCAACTGAATCAAGGACCCCTGACTGCTGTATGGGCCTGGACAGATCTGGGCTGGAAAATTAAATGAACCTTAGTAATTGAAGTTATTCATAGATCTCTCAGTTATGCTGCAGTCAGAAATTTCTGGGTTCCCACGGGCCTCCCTTGTGCACGTACAATGCTGGCACTCTAAAATGCCACAGCCAACAACCAGAAGGCTTTTAGACATGCTGGACTTGTTCCCTATATTTTCAGTTCAGAGTGCCAACCACTGTGGTATCTAAGTACTAGCTGTCCTTTTGAACAGCCTGTGTCACGTAAAGTGGGATCCATCTCACTTATAATTCAGCTTTCAAAAAGCTGCCTAGCCTCCCTAGCAGCCACCAGCCTCCCTCTGCAGATAAGTTGGAAAGGCAAACATGTCTACAGGGTTAATTTTCACATCTATTTTTTTGCCCATCTTACATTGGAAGTAAGGAAAGGCCTTTAGTTCATGAGGGCTGTTCATGGGCAACTTTAGCTGGGTAGCTTTCAGACTGCAGAGGGAAGGTAGGAGTAAAAATCATACTCAGAATGCAAGGTACCTGTACCACAAGCAGTTAAAGAGTTTTTTTCTTTAATATGTTGTTATCTGCGATCAGGTATTACAAAGTGCTGTGGAGGGAGAGAGTTCTGACAGTATGTATTTGACAGATCACAAACAGCATGCATGAGATCTAATAGCCGGGAGCAAAGCCTAGGCAAATTCAGACTAGAAATTCACACAGGCATGCATTTTTAGCAGTGTAAGTAATTAACTATTGCAACAGCTTGCTGAAAGATGTGGCAAATTATCTAACACGTGAAATCTTCAACATATGAACAATGTCGAGGAGATATCTATGCTGTGGCTAATATAGGAATTACAGTGCAGGAGTGACTGGGAGAAGTTTGCTGCTCTGTATAATAGAGAGAGTTACACTTGAAAAAACAGTGTTTATTTCATCCTATAAAATTCATGAAGTCTATAGTGCCCAACTATGGCAGTCAGAGTGGGACCATGTAGAAGTTCAGAGTTATGAATTCAAGCCTTTTGAAGTAAAGAGGTGCTTGGTATGCTTTTTTCTATAGAGTTGTGCATTTATGGCATTTCATGCTTTGTTGTCTATCCTTTCTTTCAGTTTTGCCCTCATCCTAACTGCAAGAACATGCACGATTGTAACAGAAAAGCTCACTTGGATTATAGGCAGAGTGGAGCCAGTGGATTTTCTGCCTTTTTCTCCCTTTGCTAACCCCCAACACATCTGATCATGTTGGGGGTTCAGGATATGGCACTTGAGGATGGCTGTAGCGACAGCTGCAATGCAAACTAGTGCAAGACTTGATGGCCTTGAAATGGAGAGAATTGAAATATCTTTGAGCAGTGATCGAATGACAAATAAGTCCCTTGTTCTGAACAGAATCTGCTAAAAATATGGAGATTTACATGCACACAAAGTACAAGTTCCTCCCCAAACAGAAAAGGATTCATAAACTTCTGTCCAGCTGCAATCTTACCTACTCGTGCTCCACAGCAGCTTTCCCTTGGGACTGACGATGTTGTCCCCTTATTCTGATGCCTTTGCCAACTGCCTGTAGTTGCTTATGTCTAAACATCTCCTAGTTGGTGTGTCATGGGCATTTCCCATGACATACTGCTGCACACCCAGAGGTACAATAGTTCCAACAACCCAAGTTCCTGGACTGATCCCCTGAAAAGGCTTCCATGCATGGAGCTCTATCAGCCACTGGATGAAGTGGATGGCTAGAAGTCAAAACATGGTGTTGGGTGAAAGACGTTCACCAAATGTTATGACCAGATTTCAGATTTAGCTTTCTAAAGGAACACAGTCACACCACAACATTTCCGAGCAGCTCCAGTTACAACTGTGTAACACCAGCCAGTGTTCAGAAGCTGTGCCAGGAAGCTCTCCACTTTGCTACACTCCTTTATTAATAGCATTTTGCCAAGCTGCCCTCTGAGACAAAATTATTATATAGTGGTTAAATGTCTGCTAGTGGAGGAATGCTTCATTTTGCCTTTTAACCACAGTCTGACATGAATTCTAGCACACAATATAGATGGTACCTGGGATGCATTATAGCTTCATCTGGCTAGCTTTCTTGGCCCTACAAAAGATCACAGACAAGAGTGAGATTGATTTATTGATCTCTTCTCTCTCCCACAGCTTACACAAGCAGTGGCAACAAGCTGCTCCCACATATACACCTGCACCCTAATTTACAGCAGCCTCTTCTCAATGAATGCACTATTTATTTCTTTCTTCTCATATAAATACATTATCTAAACTAAGCAAAACTTAGATCATGACCATCTTTTCTTTAGCGTTCTAGAGCTCATAGCAAAAATAACATTATCAATACTCTGACAAGAAAGCCCTTACATGAAGTATGTGTATTAAAGCAGAATAGGGAATATCTAAAAAAGAAGCCCATTTTGTTGTAAACCATGAGTGAGTGAGTGGCCTGAACTTGTCCTATTGCTGGTCTCTTTTCTGCTCCTCTTGTGAAGTAGGTCTGAAACATCTTTATATGTTTCTGGCTAAATGTTTAGTAATCATTACTGTGAGAAGGGAAAAATAAACAATGTCTAAACTGGCACACAGTGAAACACCAGTCAGTGAAGAGTTTCTCCTAGTGGCACAAACCAGAATGAAGAAAGCCCAGGCTGTCTGAATGTTACAAAAGCAAAGGGACCTAATACAGATCCCATGTGTGGTTTATTGTGAAGGATAAAAAACCACTGCATTTCCCTTCTGTACTGAAATATTAGATTATAAAAAATAAGCAACAAGATGTAGCTAGAAGGAAGTTCTAGGAGAGGTTTCTGTTGAAATAAGGCAGACATACAATGCACAGTCCTTGTCTGAACCTTTTGAACATGATCTGTTCATACACTCAGACTACTGAGTGTATGAATTGGTCTAATTAAAAACTGCTATCCTTTGGTGTCTGATTGTTCTACAAATGTAGCTATATTTTTAAGCCAAAAGATCTTGTGATTTATGCTTAGGGAATTCCAGTCTTTTGGGTTTTTTGTATTTCAGTTGTATGTAAACAAGGAGTACCTCACAGATGTGGAAAGACTGAGAGAGCTGAGACAGTTCACCCTGGAGAAGAGAAGGCTCAGGGCATCTTATCAACATATATAAATACGTGAAGGGAGGGTCTAAAGAGGATGGAGTTAGGCTCTTTTGGTGGTGCCTAATGACAGGATCAGAGGCAATGGGCACAAACTGAAACACAGGAAGGTCCATCCGAACATCAGGAAACACTTTTTTTGTTTTAATTGCGTGGATGAGTGAGCACTAGAATAGGTTGCCTGAGGAGGTTGTGGAACCTCCATCCTTGGAGATGTTAAAAAACCCTGCCTGGGCACAGTTCAGCACAACTGGCTCTAGGTGGCCCTGTACAGTGGTTAAACCTAGCCAACAACAGTACCATGTAGCCGCTTGCTTGGCGCCCGCTCCATTTCTCCACCTAGGATGGGATGCAGAGGAGAATTGAAAGAACGTAAACCCCACAGGTTGAGATAAAAGCAGTTTAATAACTAAAATAAAGTAAAATATGGTGATAATAAAAAGAAGACCAACAATAACAACAATGAAAATAGTAATTGGGAAAAACAACTAAAAAAATAAAATAAGAGAAATGAAAGCTCAGAAACCACAAGTGATGGACAATACAATTGCTCACTACCTGCTGACGATATCCAGCCTGACCCACGCAGTGCGAGGTGCCTTCCAGGTTTATATGCTGGGTGCGACATGCTGTGGTCTGGAATCCCCCTTTGGCTAGTTTGGGTCAGATGTCTTGTTTCTGCTCCCTCCCAGCTTCTTGTGCCCCTCCTCACTGGCAGAGCATGAAACTGAAAAGTCCTCGATCAGAGTAAGCGCTACTGAGCAACAACTGAAACATTGGTGTGTTATCAGTGCTGGTCCCAGACTAAAGCCAAAACACAGCACTGCACCTGCTGCTAGGAAATAAAGTAACTGTCCCAGCTGAAACCAGGACACTCTGCTTGAACAGGGGAGAGCTGCAGAAGATGACCTCCAGAGGTCCCTTCCAATTTCAACCCTTATGTGATTCTATGATTCTGTGAAGGTGGTTGTAATGTAGGTTGTAATCAGGTAGGATTTCTCATCTACATGGTGGAAGATAACCTGGGAGGATATTATATCTCCTCTGTTTCTGCAAATTTCCCTCATTTGCTGCTAAATGCAGTGAGCTCACATTTCCTAGTTATGCTGCAGTTTCACTTCTTCACTTATATAACTAATACAATGGGTGCAAAGAGTTCTTGTGATTTGCTTAGGCAGGCATCTAGAAACCTGAAGAGAGACATATCTAACAAGCACTACAGTAATAGAAGAGTTGTAATTACAGCAAACTCCACACAAGCCAAAACCAGGGAGAGGAGAGCAGTGCTCAGCATATTAGATGTTTAATCATTACCAATTTTATCACAGCCAAATCAAGGTTTTAAGGATGACCAAAGGAAAATTAGATTCTTTCTGGACTTTGATATTGCTCAATCTGATATAAAACATCAGTCCATGCTACCAAAATAAAATAAAATAAAATTGCTCATTAAGATTTCTGACTGTGTAGCACATTCAGGATACACAGAGTTAAGCTTCATTCTAAAATAAACAGAATATTATGGAATTGTACAAAAAACCCTTGAAGAGTGAGGTTTTCCTCTTTTTTGCCTCATCTCTCTATGAAACAGACACAAGCTGGCAAGATTTCAAGATTTCATTTCTCATGTTGTGTTTTTGCATGACTTAACTCTGAGCACCTCAGATACTTTAGAAACAGCAATAAATAACGGAATCTTGACCCCAGGTGAAATAAGATTACGTACATACCCACTGCAAATAACAAGGAAACTTATCAGACATGACAGTGATTTGGCCCCATAGAGCACTAACAAGGAACCTAAATTAACATATAACAAGCC
>NW_009943994.1:128066-128271 GCF_000696875.1 Nestor notabilis
AAAAATAAAACAAGCCACAAATCCCATTCAAATTTCTCTAAGGATTCACAGATGCTTACAGTGAGGCCAATAGGAAGGAAACTTCACATTTCCTAGTAAAATCAAATTAAATGTACTTGAAATAGGTGCTACTATTCATCTTTGAAGAATATATTTTGTACACAAAATGTAAAGACATTGAAAAATAAAAATATATATTATATAT
>NW_009943995.1:0-16637 GCF_000696875.1 Nestor notabilis
GTAAGGTGCCGCCGGTTTGCGCTGACATCGCCGCCGGGGAGCGGGCGAAAGGGATGAGGGCGGCGGGGTGAGAGGTGTTAGGTGCTTTGCTTGTGGAAGGGTCGTGGTTTCCTACCCGGGCTTGCTAGCTATGACAGGGGATGGAGACAGCTCCGGGCACCTTCTCAGACTTCGAGTTCAGGCTCTGCGACCTTGGTGCTGTCGCTGAAGCCGAGGCATCCTGAGGAGCCAGGGTTCTGCTTTGCACTTCCTTACCCAGAAGCTTCTGCTTCCTCTGCTGACCCAGCACAGCGGGTTCCAGGGCACCTGGGCAGCCTCCATCCCTCACTGTGCTGCATTCTGCAAAGAGAGGTCGGGAAGGTAGAAGGAATCCCTGAACTGGATGAAATGTCTTGCTCTGCTGGTGACTCACCGAGTGACCTTGGGTTAGCCACTTAATCTCAACTGCTGCAGTTATTGGGCTTCAGTGTGGCCCTGGTTTGTAAAGCACCGTGATAACTTCCAAGGAGAAATGCTAGATAAACAGGAGTTAGCTGGCTATTTTTTTCCCAAGTTCTGCTGAAACAGAGAGGAGGGTAGCCTGAATCTTCCAGAGACGTGAAACCTGTCTGTGCCAGACCATCAAATCACGGGCATTTCTCTATTATCTCAAAAATCTGAACTGAGGACCATTCCCTCTGTTGTGAAATGGGAGGAATTCTTGCCCAGACAGTAATGTTACAGTTACTTCTCACAGACATTTTGCAACGAGATTTGCTCAGCACCTGTGATCTGTGAAATAAAATGTGGACACTAAGTAGATGCTCTCCTTCCACCCCAGCCCAAGCTGATGGATGTAGGAAAGCCAGCACAGGAGTAGCAGGCCCCAGTGTTCTCTCCATGTTACATGTCATGGATGAGTGAGGAATGCAATCTCCAAAGCTCAAAGACTTAGGTCCCTGTTAACAATCTGGTGGCTGCTAAAAGCGAGAAGGAAAGTCACCAGCACAAGAAACCCTCAGCTCTGCTGCTCTGCCCAGCTCTGCACCATTGCTCCCCGGTGAGAGGATAGCCATGCAGAGCACTGGTACAGCAAGGGAACTTGCTCCATGTTACCCAGTTCTGCCTGTAAAACCTCATCAAAGTTTTGGTGATGTTTTAGGCTGAAGCTCCTTTCTACTATTAAAATTTCTAGGACCCAGTCTAACATGTTGTTTAACGCTACTTGTTTGAAGTCATACATACATGCAACAGTTTCTTTTCCAGGTTTTCAAATGGTAAAAAAGAAGTAGTAAAGTCTTTGCTGGGATGAGTGTCACTGCGAGTCACATAACTACAGCTGACTAGTTAAAATGGGTAAATAAATCAATTTAAAAATGTAATACAACTAGGTTTGGGTTTGTTTTTTTTTTTCTTCTGATTTTCATAGAGAAGTATGGTCTGGAGATAACCAACAATGGTCCCATCACAACAGGAGCTCAAGCCACTGTTCACGCCAGTCTAAGTATGAAGAATGACAGTGTCGCATCAAACTTGTATCACTTCAACTGGATTTATGCTCCCCTGATACTGATAGAGAAATCTGAGCAGCAGTTAAACTCTGTAATTAATGTGACTGGTGAATTTCCTGGGACTTTTCCTGTGTCTGTCTGGGTTACTCACAGAAACTGCTGGTTATGTCGGCCAGTTGCTAGAAATGTCACAGTGCTTCAGATCACAGGTAAAACGTCTTTACAACTTCTATGTCTTCAGGAATTCAGTATTCATCAGGATGCTTGCTTCCTTTGCTAGCATCAGAAATATGAAAACCAGGCATAAATATGGTTTCTGCCAACAGACTTTGATTTGTATACTCCTTTGATGGAAGGTGGTTTTGGATGGCATTGTGCTAACTGGGCTGTGCTGTAGTCTACCTACATCCAGGAAGCAAGAGTGATCCTGCCCATGTTTTCCTGCCTCTTTCACTCAGAGAAAAAGAACTAGAAACCAGATGCTTCAGTAGCTGCAACACATCAGTGTTGTTCGGTGATGTCCAGACTCCTGAAACAATGCTTCCTGTTCTGCTCCCCAGCATTTCTAAAGTTAGGATGACCAGCAGCAATGACAATCTACTGATTTTCCTCATTGCATGACACAGCAAAAACTTAGGCCATCAGTAGAACAGAGCCATTACATTTTCTTTTCAAGCTCTGAGTGTGCTGAAATTGGATTCAAAGTCATGGCTGCATTTCAAATAATTAATCAGCTTACTGGCAATATTTATAACTATAAATATGTATTTTTTGACAAACTGATCAATGATGTGATATGGTTAACCTAATCTCTGATACAGGATTGACATGAAATATCACTTGATAGCTTCCCACAGTCCCTTCTTTCAGAGACTAGTAACCACATTCCTCTAACCCCTTGTCCCAGTGCTCAACTTACCTACTCTAGAATAGACTCAGCTTCCAGCCAATGATAAGGACATGGAGGAAGACAAAAGAGATAACCATAGGGCATAGCCGACATTTTAGCTATTGAGATTTTAATTTGAGAAACCCCAAGCTTACTGAGTAAGTCTTTATAAAAGTATACATGAGATCTTTTCTCTGTTAAGAACTGCTGCCATATTGACTATCTACTGATTCCTTTCTTGCTTTGCATTGTCATATTCTCATGCCACAAGCAGAAGGGATAAAAGCTTTCCATAGCTGTAAAGGTAAGATCCCACTGCACCTTTCTGCCTTCCCAAGCAAGAGCACCTAGTAGAGGGCTTCGAAGGGGCCCAAAGGTAGTTGCCAATAACTCATAAAATTACAAGTCAAGTTAGTTCTGAATTACTGGCCCCATTCTGAAGCATTAGTTGTGATTCTTGTTAGCGCATCATCAAGAGAACTATTAACCAGATTTAATGAATTGTTACCAGGCTAAGAGTTTCTTATTGATAATTAATAGCCCATTAATTTTACAATGAGCTGATAAGTGTATCATGGTAAGACCTCTTTATTCATAAGTTAAAGTTTTTTTAGATCAGCCTTTTCCAGTCCTTGTAAACAAACATAGCATAGGATCTACCACAGACATCAAAATTTCTGCCTTTCTCTGTTCACAATATATAGCACATCTGTTATTCATAGTAGTAAAATTTTCCTTTCTGTTTTTTAGTTTTAGCTACTTCCACAAAAAACAGCAACATAAAAATCCTACAAAAGAAACAAACAAAACCTGGCACCCCAAACATGAAGGGTGGGTCTGTTGGTTTGATTCTGAATCCCTTGATCTAGATACTTGATATTAATCACAGTTCTTTTTAAATCCATAGTAAAAAATTTACATTAACTTCAGTCAGTTCAGGATTATTTCTCTTGGTTCTACTAGGAGCTTTATCATGGCCCATTGTGTTACCCTAAGCAAATAATTTAATCTCTCTGCCTCACTAACACATGTAACGACACTGAGTAATACATACAAAATACACTTAACCACTTGGACTAGGGCCTAGAAAGACTTATGCAGTACATTTTAAGTGATATTTTGATACTTACACAGAGCATGCTATGAAAGTGATATATGTTGTCATTCTTCCATCTTTTCATTCTGCAGAATTTATCACAGGGAATCTTACCATTGCCAAGATAGAACACAGTGGATTTATCACACATGGTTCTAGTTCTTCCACGGGTGCCGTGACCCGGGTTTCCTTCTGTCTTCATGACCCAAGTCATTACTTCAAGTCAGCATCATTTGTCTACAACTGGGATTTTGGAGATGGGTAGGTGTGGTGACTTTGTTTACTTTAAGGAGTATTCAAGATGGCTGTGATACAGATGCCCATCTAGGAAAAAAAATCCCAATTAAATCATAGGACTAAGCAGACGTCTTTGTCAGCTGGTACATTCTTAGCATGTCAACCAGATAAAGTATGAGAACTTTGGCACAGAAGTCTCTGCACACTCACAAAATGGTGATGTTTTAGAGACCTAAATTTCTTTCTCAAATATATGCTTAGGTATATTACTGTGTGTGAAATGAGCTGAACTGACCTGAATGAATTGGAAAGAGTAACTTACTGTAAATAGTCATATTAAAACATCGTTTTGTCTGCAGATCTTCATTAGCAGGTTGTTGTTGAATATGTGAATAATTTGTGCACTTAAGGAAAATGCAATAGTAGTAAAACCATAGGTAAAGCCACTTGGTAGCAGGGAGGATAAAGCACATTGAGTTATTTTAGTTCTCTGAGGACAAATATATGTCCAATACAAATAAGTTTATGCAAAGAGAAATATAAGATACAGTCTTTGAATACTACTTTTTTTCTTTCTTCTTTTTTCCTCCCCCTCCCACCTTAGTGCTTCAATTAGCTTATAGTCCACCTGCTGTAAAAGTAGTTGTCGTAATGTACTGACTATTCCTGTTCCATTTTGTGAATTCTTTTACCATTATCTTTAGTTTCTTTGATAAAAAATGCATAGATAAACTCTAGGTCTTATACTGGTAGTAGTTCTGGTGGTGGTGCCACTGACATAAATCCTTATTGATATGGACATAATGTAGAACTAGAATCATAGCAGACTGTTGCAGTTTCTTTAAAGAACATGTGTTAGAGCTTGTCCCTTTTAAATCAGACATATGCAATCAGTTGGTAAAAGGTGATTTTGTTTCTAAGTCTTTTAATGTTGCATATAGAGTTTATCAGATCACCAAGCAACCATTTGTCTACTATAACCACTCTACCATGGGGAATCGCACAGTGCATCTTAAAGTCATAGCTGAATGGGAGCAAATTGGAAGCATCATACATGAAAGAGAAACCGTCCAGAAAACTGGTGACTTCACTACTGCTCTGGAGCTGTTAGGTAATTCTGAAACATTTTGCTTAATCAGAAGTGCACTTGCTATATAGCTACAGATACAATCTAGCTTTAATGTGATAATACAACTTCAGCATTGTTTCACATCCAACAACTTGTCAATGTTATACAATTAAGTGCTTCCATTGCAAAATGGACTTTGTGCTGTTCTAGTATAGAAAAAAATGGGAGAAAATATATAAAATCTTATGTTTCTTTTTCATTTACCAGAAGTTTCACTGTCTTTTGTAACAGTCTCACATACATTTAAAACATCGATAAAATGCTTACTGTAACTTATGGTGGATTTGCTTGTTTAATTTATGCCAGCTATTTAACTATTATTAGCTAAATAAGCATTAGGAAAGTCTTGTTGATTTGATCAGGTTCAGGAGTAAACAAGCACATAACTAAAAATGTAAAGGGTTAATAAAGTAGTTGATTATATGTTTAGAAGAATTCACAAATTACTCAGAAAATTTAGAACAACTCTAGCACTAGGTTTCTTTTTTGGGTGTGAGGCAAGTATTATTTGTGTGGATGATAGAGCTAAAACCTGCAAAGTTTGTGAAAATAAACCTCCACTGGAAAACCAGGGAATTTCAAGTTTACATGTTGAATGTGACATGGTTTGGTTTCTTTTCTTCCTCAGATGCTGTTCAAAGTGTTAATATAGTGGGCTCTAGAGAGACTCACGTAATGGAAGACCTGAATTTATCTCTACATATCAATGGCACGTAAGTAGCAAAACCAACTTCTTTCTCTATTTTGTCTATTCAAGTCCCTTTTTGTCTATTTGTTTTTCCACACTGTTCCCTTAAAATAGTTGCACTCCAGAGAACTGTTTCTTAAAACAAAAAGGAAGACATTTCCTTTGAACAAAATGCTGTTGAATATTGGATTTTCCTGACTTGAAATACCATGAACTCTTTCAGAGCCTGAAAAAGCCTGCATCTTTACAGAAAAGTAGATCCTCCTACATAAAGCAAATGTCCCTCCACTCCCAGAGGGACAGGGAGGAGAATCAAAAGAATGCAACTCCCACAGGTTGAGACAAGAACAGTCCAGCAACCAAGGCACAACACAAAACCACTACTGCCACCCCAGTAACAATAATGATGAGGGAAATAGCAAGGGGAGAGAACACAATTGCCCACCACCTGCCGACCGATACCCAGCCCGACCTGAGCAGCGATCTGGGCCTTCCGGGTGACTCCTCCCAGTTTATATACTGGGCCTGAAGTGCTGTGGTATGGAATACCCCTTTGGCCAGTTTGGGTCAGGTGTCCTGTCTCTGCTTCCTCCCAGCTTCACCTCCTCCCTGGCAGAGCATGAGACTGAGAAAGTCCTTGGTCACAGTAAACATTACTGAGCAACAACTAAAAACATTGGTGTTATCAGCGTTGTTCCCAGGCTGAAAGTCAAAACCACAGCACTGCACCAGCTACTAAGAAGGAGAAAAATGACTGCCACAGCTGAACCCAGGACACCCCACCATTAAATAAACTGTATTCAGAGCCCTGCTGCACAGCAGTGATCCTTGATTGGCACACGGGCATAATGGGTCTGGGGAATAATTTTGGCAAAGTTGAGATTGCCACAAGATGAAATAAGACAGAGAGGCTCCATGCAGGGAGGATTATAGGAGAGCCATGAGCACCTCAATCCTAGCACAAGCTCTCTCAAGCTGTAGCATTTAGAACATATCAGAGGATTTTTACATGGCAGAAGCAATTTATATACCATTGAAACACTCAGGAAAACTCCTTCGCCATAAAAGCTCTGTGACCACAGAAGTTAGTTATACTCCAGAAGAAGCAGATGAGTGACACTTACTCCCAGTTCTCCTACTGGGAGCTGTTTAGGCTAATGCTGGATTTAAAAAACAAAAAAAAAAACAACAAAAAAACCCAAATAGAGCAGGGCTATTAGACGAGAGGTAGGATGGAGCAAGTAGCACACAACATGGAGTCATTTGCTAAAGGCATAAATAGCCCCAATAGACAAAGCAGCACAATTTGCATTCAAAAGTGAATGGCACATTAGCAGGAGTGGAAACTGAAGATGGCATACCAGTAAATAGAACAGCCAAAAACCACTACAGGAGAACGTGAGATCCTTAAAAGTAGACTTGGCTTTAAGATGGACAGTGTTTGAGAGACTTAAACTCCTGGCCACAGGACTAGGGCTGATGCAATAGGAGCTTATGATAGAGAAGCAATGATAAAGGTTTGCAAGGTGGGTTATCAAAAACAAAGCTAGAAAACGAGCTAAACAGACAAACACACTGCTTGCTTTAGCAGATAATGTCCTAAAGAGATAAGGAACAAAATACTAATAAGATGGGGTAAAGAAACGCTCTACCTTTGTCAGAATCAAAGTCCACAGAGCGTAATGTGAGACCAAGCAGAATCAGTTGGAACAAGGGTCTGAAAATGTAAATAAAAGGCATCAACTAGACATTGTGAGAAGATGCATGACCATGAAGTGGATTGCACCTAGATTACTTGGTAGCAAATAAGAACCTATTTGTTATTGTAAGGGAGTACTGTGATCCTTGTAATATATTTGCATCTATTAGTCCATTGTGCAGCACTCATCTTACATTCTTTCCGGTTTTGGTTGTGGGGATTTTATAATCAGAAAAGTCTTGGGTATGCTTCAGTAGCACAAACAGTGATTTCTTCTGTGTGAGAAGAACAAAGGAAAAACAACCTATACTCCCTTGGAAGTGCAGGAAAAAAAGATTCCTTTTATCTTTATCGGAGAAGGACTATGGGATTTTCTCCACAAAAGGCCTGTCTATGACCCACGCAGGTATCTATCTCTCATCTGAAAGGCTTGCTTTTATGGAAGCATTACAAAGAACTTTTTCAATTGACAAATGTTATAAACTGAAACATTGTGCATTAATACAAACTTCTCTATCTGTACTTAGATTAACTTCATTATTTTCACAATTATTATACTATTTTAACCAAGTGGTTCATCAGCTTTTAGCTGAAATTTTTGCAGAGTTTTCACTTAATTTATTTTTTCCTTTTTGCTCTTGTCCCATTTCAGCCCACCACTGGCGTTATGCTGGCTTATAAAGGCCGAGTGCATCCCACTGGAAGGGGAAAAATGCCATCTAGTGGTGATTAATGGCTCCTGCTACAATCTCAGCCATACCTTCAGTGATGCCGGACAGTACTGCCTCAGCGTCAGAGTGGAGAACGGCGTGACGATGCTGCAGACATACCATGAAATCAAAGTGTGGCCAACAGGTGAGGGGCATCTAATCAGAGCAGCTCAGAGATTCCCACCTGTCAGAGAACCAACAGTCTCAAACATGTCAACGACAGTTATGGATTAACCAGCCTGCAGATGAAGTTTCTGGAAACTGGTATAGATCCTTGAAAGCATAGGAAAGAGAAAGGAGAGCCTATAATGTGCCTACTGTAATTGCTCTGAGCTTCTTGCATCCTGCTGTACCATTAGCCTCAAGAGTATCTTGAAGCTAATGAGTTTCCTGGGAAGGCTGATTTACTTAAATTACATATTTTTTAATTTAAATAGTCTGTCTTTTGTAGTTAGAGAGGGTAACTAGAACACATATACGTTTGTAACACTCAGTTAAGCAGTCTTAATTCTTCTTTTTGTTCATTTTAGTTATGGATTTTTTAAAGGTTGATTTTTCTAGGCCTCCAGTTCAGTGCAAGTTTCTGTCCCTCCAGCCAGAAATGCCTGCTGGCTTCCCCATGCATGCTCACACATGCTCCCCTTGGGTCCCTGAATCATCTGAGAAAGGGGTTGTGTGGCCAAGTGAAGAGAACCAGAGGAAAACCAGGCTGTGGTGCAGAATGGATATGCCATCTCAGCATGGGCCAGCACTTGTATACAGACAGGGCAGCCAAGTCCAGAAGGCATTGATGAGCATTCAGGGCTAAGTATGCAAGTCCTCTTTGCTGGAGGCTGCTAGCTGCTGTGAAGATGATGTTCCTTCCTCATCAGGTACCACCAGAGGTACAAATACTCTGGAAAGTTAGGACAAATATATGTAAAAGGGTGGAGATTTTTAGGCTGCTCAAGGGAAAAGAGGGTAAAAAGGGATGGGAAAAACCAATCTACAATTCTGCATTCCCACTTCTGAGATCTCAGAAAGTGATCACCTGAAGTAATCTGGGCTGAAAAATTTATTCCTTGTTACACAGATGTAATTTGGGCTAAAAATATGAAAACTTCTCCTAAAACACAATTTCCTTCTCACTGGTGCCTCTTCTCAGTGTATTGTGTCACTTTGGGAATGTGCTCTTCTGCTCTTTCCTAGGGATCCACCGAGCTTTCTTTGTCCTGCTCTGCATTGTTCTGGTTTCAGTGGTGCTAGGGCTGGTGCTGTACACAACCTTCCGAAGTAACACACAACAGAAAGATCTCGTAGAGGTATTGTGTTACTCTTACTTTGAGCTGGGATAGTAATTAAAGACCTTTCAGCCATATCCCTTCTTTAATTCTCAGACTAACAGAGTGGGAGGGAGCATTTCCCTGGTGTGTCTGATCTATTCCATGGAAAAATCTGAACAGCGTAGGCAAACACTTGAAGCAACAGGCAGGCTTTCTGGCTTGTGGAGAACTATAATTCAAGTTGCCAGGCTATCATGTGCCAGTTCGTTAATATATCCGAGCAAGTGCTTGCATTGAGGTATCCCTTCCAGAGGATCTACCTTAGAGTGGTTACATGAAAGCAAGCAGGGGGATAGTGAGAGAGAATATAAGAGAGTAAAAAAGGGTAGGTATGTTACCTGAAGTGTCATTAAATTGTCATCTGACCCTAGCATGTGACCTCTATTTCTCCATCTCCCTTCCATCTCTGTTGTAGCTTTTACATGCTGCATTACTGTATTTGTAATAAGCATGAGCTCCTAAATCAAAAGTAGCTTTCATGGCCCATTGGAAAGTACCTAAAACACTTCATATCGTACCATGCTGTGAATAATATACCTCTAGAGAGACTTCCTATGAGACATGTGCAGCAGGTATAAATCAGAAGTCTGTCTGAAGTTGTGACTGGAACTGATTGACGACCAAGTGCTGTTTCTGGCCCAAAGTATTCTTGCTAGACTCACTCAAGCCAGTGGGGCCTGAATTAAAAATGATCTCTTTGATGTTCCTTTTCCAGGTAGCTGACTTCGACTTTTCTCCACTGTCTGATAAAAGCTTGTCTTCTCATTCGGAATCAGGCTGTGGCCAAATATGTTGCAGATCATGTTTACCTCGGTCATCACAAGAAGTTGCCAGGGAGAGCCATGAACTCCTACATTCTTTTTACAAGCCAGTCAAAACGTACACAGTGTGAAGAACACAACTGCACTTTGGTTACACTAACTACCAAGTTTAACTTCCTCACTTACAATGAGTTAAAAGCCCAGTGCTGCATGAGTGGCTTGGTTTTGCCAATGCAATGAGGTTAACCACTTTAAGCCCAGCACTTGAACTAAAGAGCAAGCCCTGAAACACAGTAAAATAGCTTTGTATTTTTAAATTATACGGGTGTGCACTTTTACAGCTGTAAATGCAGCATTTTATTCTTACGAAAGATTGTTTTATGTGCAGGTTTGCTAAATCACTACCTCTTGTAATTTCTCTGTTCCTTCTGCTGTCTGTTTCAAAGAAGAAAATGCTTAAGGCAAACTTACCTCTCTTTCCTACATTACAACAATATTACTGAAATGGAAGTCATCCAAAATGCTGTTACATGTTTTTGTTCTAAGGAACTGACTTGTCCAGGTTGAGAATGGCCTACGCACTTCCAACAAACCAGGCTACCTGTTATCTTTTTCCCTCTTGTCTTAAAAGACCTCTTTTTTTAAGTTTAATGGGCTTTCTGTGGGGCCATGGGACTGGTGACCTGCTCATGAAGGTGCTAGCAGTATTTCGGTGGGATGACAGCACATGCTGTAGAAGACTACACATCTCCACACTTTGTGAAGTGATGTACCACTCTATTCTGTATAAGCAGCTTTTTTTTTTCTCACCAAGGCTGTTCATTCTTCTTTCATGTATTATTACCCAGGTAGTCACCAAAGCTCCTTTCCCAAAAAAAATGCAGCAACCAGTAGCTCAAAGCTGCTCAGCAAAACGTATTCAATTCACATTTATACTCAATATCAAGGCTGTATATACTCCATGTATCTCCTACTATTAGTTTCCTGCTCAGCCAGGCTTTTCCCCCTGTTATGAGGCATTTTGGAGTGCCCTGGAGGCTTTTAAACAAAAATGCCTTTGTGGCCATTTATTTCTTTAAACATGACACACCTTCCCCACCTCTAATTTAAAGCCTGTGGGTATTTGTGGGCCTGGGGTTTTTCAAGTACGTCATAATTTCTCCAATGCACCGATTGGGAAGTAATTGCTGAATGTGAAGGGTTTTACCATGAGGTTTTTGGGGTGCTCATCTCACACATTCAACTTCTATGTTTCCTCAGAGAACCCCAGTGCTTCAGTTCCTCTGTGAAGAAATTACACAACATCAGAATGGCTTTGTTAATTAACTTGGTAAATTCAGAATGGAATAGGATCATCTAAGATAACAAATGATCCAGCAAAACAAAGGTTTTGTCAAAAAAGTACTTTTTGAAGGCAGAACTTTTGGCTTTTTTTTTATTTTCTAGAAAGAGTCTATAAGTAAGCTTGTTGATTAGGAGTGGTGTCTTTTGTATTGTCAGTGCTCTGATCTCAAGGTCTCAAACCCCTATCTCCAGTCATATTCAATCACTTAAGAATATGCCTCTCCTTAGCAAAGAAGCTATTGTTCTTGAGAGCTTCAGTTTTATTGCTTATTCCTGAGATCCCAGACATCTGAGCCATTGCCAAAGGTATGACTTGTTCAGGGATGTCAGTGTGTTCTGTAAACAGCTACATGGTCCTTGGGCACTGGAAATAACAGATTCCTGATGTGAAAAATGCGTCTTAGAGTGATGGTGGCCCTAGACAGACTGCACAGTAGCTCTCTGTAGCCAGAAGTTTAATTTGGGCTTCTTTCATTATGTTTGATAGACACATGTCCCTTGCTGCTATAAACACACCTAAAGACAACCCATTGGCACACAAATGTAAAAAGCCCTTTCTGCTGCATATTGCACTCCTAGAAAAAACAACAACTATGAGAACAGACTCAGCTATAGATGCATGAGGCCATTTGTGTCGGAGGAAGATTATATAAAAGGAGTTAGACCTATGCTCTACCTCATGCCCCATTAATACCCAGCTGGTTCAGAGGGTATCACAAGGTGTTAAGCCACAAACATTGTTTCTTTGGGTTTGTGCCTCCGTACTCTCTCTGGTACATGCAAGCTGAGATACAGCTGATTATACCAAACCTGGCTACAGTGGATATCAACCCCCAGTCAAAAAAAAAGAAAGAGGGACATGGAGTTAGTGAGATGAAGGACACGCCAAAGAAAATTCCCAATTTCCTATTGAGGAAATCAGAGCAAACATCCTTCAGAAGAATATTGTCTTTTATTCTCTTCCTAAAATGAACAAAGGCTGGCAAAGGAGTCAAATGATTTAGAAGGGCAGAAAAGACAAAGCATTACAAAATGGAAAGTCAACATTACCAAACAGTGGAAGATATTATTCAAGAACAGGTGGAAAAGAACAGAGGTTAGAAAGAGAAACAGAAAATGAGCAGTGGACAGTGGAGAAAGTACACTTAAAAGGGCATGTCAAGAAGCAAATTAACCGAGAAAATTTAAACAACCCTAACAAATTGAGGCATAAGAATGAGAAATAGTCACACGAACATGTTCCCAAATCCAATATGAAACTGCTTCCTGCACAAAAGACTGATCTGTGGGTTCAATAAGTGCCTCTGAAATTGAAGGCAAAAGGTAATTGAGCAGTTCAGGATATAGCAAGGAGATCAGTGGGACGTAACAAGGATCAGCAGGAGGATTCATTTTGTTAACCTTAGGAATCAATGACCTGGAAAAAGGAATGTTCAGCAAAACTATGAAACTCACTGATTCAAAATAGAGTCCAGTGAGTACAAAGCCAAAGAGTGATTAAATTCAGGTGATAAGCTGGAGTGTGAGCAGATAAAAAGTTTATGTAATGAGAATTATTTACAAGAAAATGCATTTGCGAACAAAAATGTTCTGGAAAGATGGTATGAAAACACACAGTAAAGCAAAAGAACTTCTGTTATTCCGTAATTTGTCCAATAAACAATGGTACCAGTTTGTGCAGTAGATGTAGGGGCAAATTAGCCATTTATCTTAACAGTAGAGCATAAGGCTCAGGGGCTGAGCTGGTCAAGGTTGAATTCTGTCTTTCATCTCTGGAGAGTAGATTACACAGCCCAAGCTATGACAACAGTGTGAATTTGCAAGACCTCGATTGCATTTACTGAATGCTGTAGGAATGGAAATTGCTTCAGCAAGAGGAAGGTGAAGAACTTCATATTTAAATGCTCAGCATTATTATTAGGTAATCAGCCAACACTTCACCTTGATTTTGGAGAGCAAGTGCCAGTTTCCGTGGAAACTGAAATCTATCCTGCAGCTGTCACAGGATTGTTTAAACCCTGCAGATCTCAGCTCTGACAGCACACCCAATGCTACCAACGTGGGGTTTTAAACTGCAGCCACCAACATGGGGAATGCACAAGTTCCAGAAACTTCTTTCAGAGCTGGGTATGCTCGTCCCCAGTGAGCGTAATTCCCACAGCAGTGTGCGTAAGGAGAGCAGTGGCTGCATGTAGTGGGTTTAGTACAAAACACCATAGTTGCACAACAACTGACACAACTACCAGAACAAACTATATTAGAGCACTAGTGAAAGACTACCCCAGCCAAACAGATTCCTAATGCATTTACTCAGTCATCCTGGGAGGGAGGGGAGTGATATTATTCACAGAAGGCAAAAGGGAGCCATGTAGAGGTACGGCGCTTGCTTGTGCAGAGGCGGGTGCAGATACCTCCATAAAAATCAAGATTAAAAAGAGTCAGGAACCATGCAGACCATCTACCCAATATTGGTTCTTTTTACAGCCTGTGGAGTGAGGTAAGCCCTACATTCAGGTTGTATTTTACAGACAGCAAACTTAACATCGCACAGGTGTAGCAAGGAGCCTGGGCACAGTACGGGCGGTGCGGAGTTGCCATTTGTGCATTGCACAGCAGGTGTCTCCCACTGCACAGGAATATTTCCACAGTCTCCACACTCCCACCATGGCAGGCATGAGCCACGGGTGAGACTTGGAGTGAGGATCTTTATGCACGCCTCGCTGTGGCATGTGAGCTAAATGCACAGCCAGCTGCGGTACAAGACACATACTATTCACAATATGAGTACTGCAGTTTTGGGTGCCACCCCGAGCAACTATGAGGAATGACTCAGTGTTGATCACTACACCCAGAAACGCTTGTCCCAGGTGGGGTGAGCCCTGCATCTCTCCCTGGGAAGCGATGGATGGACAGTGTGAGCAAGCTGTGCAGGTAATAACCCTCCTGGGAGAGAACTTTCTGCACGTTATTCAATGCACTTGACATGACAACACCCCATTCCACAGCCTCTCGCACCAGTGCTGCGTGATTAGAAACTGGTGTGGGACTAGGCCAATTTCCGTGAATGAAAGTACTGTCATTTTCCTTAAAGGAGAGTAACTGTGAAGTTTCAATCTACAATGATTTATCTTAAATTAAGGAAAATGAAGAAGAAAGCAGTGCACAATATAAACCATAGGTGAGTCTATACATTTCTTGAAATCACCTGGCAGTCCTATTGCTTCAGTGGAAGGCCTCAGAAACAGGGAAGCAGAAGAACAACAAGCGCATTCTGGTTTCATATTCTATAAGCTTAGTCCTTCCTGGTAATACAAATTAGGACTCTATCATTTGAGGCATCTTTTCTGCTACAATTTAGATACAAAATGACAACTGACCACAGCAGTTAAAGCTTTCTTATCTGATCAACAGCATGTACTTAAAAAATTCCGTGGAGTTTTTAATGTCTTTTCAGTTTCCTGTCCTTAAACTATTTTTCTTTCATTATATGCAAAGAACTTGTAATATTTTTGAATTAAATAAAAGAGGCAAAAATAATCTAAAAAATCCAACTGCATCTGCTAATTAAATAGCAACGTCCTTACTTTCATTAAGGTAATCTTGATAAATTACAGTCTTACCATACTAATTAACTTCAAGTTTAATGGATTTCTTTTGCCACCCCAAGCTATGTAACAAAACACAACATGCTCAATTTAACAAAACCAAGCCATTATTGATACTGGCCAGTTTGATTCTGCTTCAGCAAAGCCCCCAGACACATGCTGAAGCACAAACAGAGGAGCAGACATGGAGGAGCAGCTCCTTGGGACAGTGGAAGGGTCTGAAGGAAAGGTAAGCAGCCTTGCTTCAGTGGGGGAGCCCAATTCAGGAGCACATCAAGTGGCTTGCAGTGAGCCTCGGCACCTGGAGAGCTAATGGCTAACACAAAAAACTTTTCTTAGCCCACTAGCGGATTTTTCCCATGTGCAATGTATTCATTTGCAATTCATACTTGCAATGGATCCACAGCAATGTTGTGGGTCGCAAGGGACAAACAGGGCTGGTTTATGAAAGGCAGAGTGGCATGTTCTCTGTCACCCCAGGTGAGTGCCACACTGCAATCATAAAGGCAGGTAGATCTGTGTTTCTAAACTGAACCCCAACAACACAGAGCAGTTCTTGGGAGGCTCTATATTTGCATATTAAAGTATTTTATTGTATTTAATTAGACCATTCAAGTAAGGTATTTCTGTTACTAAATAATCTATATGTTGAGGAGTTGACTGAGGTTATAAGAAAGTAAACTCAACTTAAAACACTGTGAGAAAATAGGAGAGCAGTCAACCAAGACAGTATCAGAAAATGAGTGGCAGACCCTGATCCTGGGGAAGAAAGATGGGTCAAGTATAGTCCCATTGAGGCACCAAGGAAAGATCTGGATTTGTTACAGCTTGAGTTTTGACTCTGAAATTATTCCAGGTAGCTCTATTTGTGGTATTTTGAGTTCTTTCTTGTGACCTTTTTCTCCCTCAAACAGCAGCAGGACAGTAATTCTCTACCCAGTCAAACAATGGAAGATTTATCTTATGTATGAAACTATTCATGCTCACTAACATTAGTGTTTCAGATCATAAGTCCACCTCTGCAGAAGGAGTGAGGAATCCATTTTCCATAGACAGCTCACTGCTGCATTCTGAAGTATCCTGAACACTGATCCAGGCCACACAGCTTGAATGGGGAGTGGGGAAACTTTCAGAGGTAAGTGGATGTGCAAATTGTCATTATTTTATTTGGGTTTTATTCTCTTTTCTCTGCTTTGTTCTTCCTTTCTCTTTCGCTTGGTAATAAGTAGTGGGGAAAATCTGCTTGCAGACACAAAGACACCATATAATTAAAGTATTCTATTTAGTTCTGTAGGAGCAACATCCTTTTTCATAAAACAGTATGTGAAAAATCTGGTAAGCAGTGCATGCATTTTTTATGCATAGGAGGACCCTGAACTATTACTAATGAAGTACAGAAAGAAAAGACAGGACTCTCAGTAGGCAAATATAATCCATTAAACGCCTCCCTGGGGATCAAGTGACACTTACAATTGAGAGACACTAACTGCCTCCTACATTCCAATTGGTACCAGCAGGACGCCTATTTGTAAAGATTTGTGCTGCCTGTACTCTGTTAGTGTAAGATGCCACATAAATATTTTCTGACCTTTGCAGTAGATAATACCTTTTTTTTTTTCCACAGACCAGCAGCCTGATTTTACTTCTTAAAACCATTGATCCTGCTG
>NW_009943995.1:16685-84397 GCF_000696875.1 Nestor notabilis
ATGTGTTCTGAATGTTTTTGGATCGGGCCTTTATATACATCACTCGTTATAACAAGGCTTCTATGGTTCTTTTTGTAAAAGTGTACCAGCCTTTTACTAAATACCTAGCACCAAAGATCAAAAGGCTTTTGAAATATGTCCCCTGAGGAAAGCAAAAAATGAGATCTTGGAAATTCATTAATTTCAAAACTGATTAATCAAAGGTAGCTCTTTGATCAGTGAAGAAAGTCCTCAGTTCCAAAACAATGAGCACTTTAGTAGGGAGCGATTACATCTCTCCGGGTATATTGTCCTTGAAGCATATATTAGGCTGTTACGGGTGTCACTATCAGGGCTGACCAGGACTCCAAAGCGCTTTGACTTTTCATTATTGTACCACCTGCAAACTCAACAGCTCCCTCCCATGTTCTAACTGCTGCCTCCGTTTGGCTTTCTGAAGTATGCAGTAATGTTTGCACTAAAGCTCCCTGTGGTTTTGTTTTTATATATATGTGTGTGTGCGCATATATATATATACACACAGAGACATATACATGCAATATCCACTGCCATCCAAATGAGAAATGCACAGTGATTCCCTCCTGCAGTGCATTTTACACGACTCCTATAAAAAAAACTAACTGCAGTCACAAATAGCAGAGATTAAACAGCAATGTCAAGGTCTGAGAGGAGAGATTACAGATCCCATATCCGCAGATGTTTGCAGCCGCTGTCAGTCCTATGATTTAAAGAGCTGTTCTCCCGCGTCATTACAGGACAGGCAAATGTCTGCCACAGATAATCATTCACAGATCCTACCCTTCCCCAGGAAGCTTAGTTTGGATCAGAGACTGTTCAAAACTTGCCATGCTCGTTGCAGAGGTGGCCACAGTTCGGTAAGGGGTGAACTGAAACTGTCCTCCAGTGTCAAGAACTTGTTGGGGTGTAAGTCTCAACAAGGACACTTAATAACCATGGAAAACCGGCAGGAATTCACCCCTTGCACGCTGCTCAGTTTGAGTTGCTACCAGATGATGAATTGTCAATGACTTTGGGAGGGTCACTGTGGCAATGGGAAAGCAACAGATACACAGTTGTTAAGATTAACACCTAACATTCTGTTGGTTTTCACACCACAGGTCTGCAAATTACATAAAAAGAAAAATAATTCCTGGGACCTACTGTCATGGGAGGAGAAACAACTCCAAAGCAAGCTTTTAAATTAAAAAGAAAAAAATAACAGCAATATCAGGTCATTACAAAGGGACTTTCTGTCCAGAAATAGTCAAAAGAAGGCATAGCGTCCTTCAGGGAAATATCAAAGTAAAGCATAAAGCATAAAAATTATGAGGCAATTCTATGGTTTGAGGATTTTCTGGGTAACATCTGTGCTTCTATAAAACAGACTCCTGAGAGCCAAGGAGAAAGACAATGGTAGTCAAGGCCTGTGTAGAGCAGGACAGGGAGTTTTCAGAAGAGGTGGGTATGGTCATTCACTGGCAGTGACACAGCGATAGAATCACCCTCTTAAAGCGAGTGAGAAAGCTGATGCACAGTGAGAGGGGTATGAGTTCACAGCTCCTCTGTGCTTGTTTTTCAGTGCATGCTTTTCCAGATGCAAGGTGCCATTAGCCTCACAGGGCTGCCCTCGTCCCACTCCAGCTGTGCCATGGGAGCACTCGCTAGCCCTTGTCCCTATCCCTGCACTGGACCTGCCACACCGAGCGAACCATGGGAACATTCCCTAATTCACTAATTCACATCACCAAATCGCTGGGGCCAGTTTGCATCAGCCCTACTGATGTTGCCTGAAGCAAAAATGTACATGCTCATGCAAACCCCTTCTGCCAACAAACAGGAAAGGGCAGCAACCTCTGGCAAAAAAGCACTGAGGAGCATCTGGATCAATAGCATCTTCCACTGGCTCAGCTGGACCTGCAAAAGAGCATATGTCCAGGGCCTCACTGTGCTTTCTGAGTAAAGCAAGCTGCCTCACACAAAGGCAGCCAGGGCATTAGCTGATGGGCTGTCAGTTCAAACCCTGGTTTACTTGCTGCTAATTGTTTAAACCAGCAATATAGTATCTCCTGGGTACATGAACATACAGAAGTCCCTCTGGAAACCCCAGCCACTATTCTGCTGTTTATTACAGTAACACATTGCAGCGTTTGAGCCAGCAGAGAAACAGAAAGAAAACAGAGCTGAGCAGCCCTGTCAGACTCAATCAACAAACGTACAACGGGTTTGTCATTTTATAGAGCTGCACCTCTCTTCTGTTATATCCCAGACTCTGTGAGACTCAAAATACCAAATCCCATGCTGACACGTGTTGGTCTGACTCCGTTGTGGTCAGCTCTGGTTTATACAACCTGCAAGTCTGAAAAATGTTCAATCCCAAAATGTCACCTGAAAACCTGACTAAAGCGTGCTCCATCATCTCCTTCAGGTCACTGGTAAAGGTCATAAAGGACAGGCCACAGAACAGACCTTGGAATACTGCACATGTTACGTTTTCACATGAGTGTGATTAGATCAATGAGCCCAATCACCCAACTGTTTTTTTTATCCATTGAGTCATCTGTCCATCCAGAATGTAATGTCCCGCACTAGATAGAGGAGTATCTAGGAGATTGTTGAAAGCCTTGCTAAATTCAAGGTCAATCATAGACTCATAGAATCATAGAATGACTTGTGTCGGAAAGGACCTTAAGATCATATAGTTCCAACCCCCCTGTCATGGGCAGGGACACCTTACACTAGACGAGGTTGCTCAGGGCCCCATCCAACCTGTCCTTGAGCGCTGCCGAGGATGGAGCATTCACAACTTTCTTTGGGCAACCCATCCAGTGCCTCACCACCCTCACAGTGAAGAATGACAGTGAAGAATGAGTAAATGACAGGGAGGTTCCTCCCTCATCCACAAATCCTATTGTTCTATCATTGAAGGCAATCAGGTTGGTCAGGCATGTTTACTCTTGGTCAGCCTGTGCTGATTGCTCCCTATGTCCTTCTCCTCCTTGTGTTCACAAGTGGAACAGTTAGTTGATGCAAAAGCTATGGAAAATTCAGCTGTCATTGGATATTCCTATTCAGCAGCATCAACCACAACCAAGTTTAGCAGTATCTACAGTCAAAGCATCTTTGTTTCAAAGATGGATGTTAGGCAGCAGACAGGCCATGGGTTGACTGGTGCCAGAGCGAGCACTTTCCTAGCTGAGCAGGACCTACTAACTAATACGGTTCAGTCATGAGACTTCCATCTGAAAATCAGACTTGAACACAGTTCATGATTAGCACTAAAAACTTAGTAGTTTTAGGCAATGAGTGCATTTAAACCAAGCGCTTCAAGAAAAGACATACAAAAAATCATTTTTTGGAAATCTTCCTGCTAGCCTAGGAATTGCTGTTTCTTATACAACATCCCAAATTTTGATGTATACTGGGGCACGTTCGTGGTGCTGTATAATTTTTAAAACAGATGGGGCTTGTTTAGTTCCAAAGCTCTTGAGAATGCCATTTTTAAATAAAAATCTGGAAAATTTCCACCTAATTTATTCCACAAAGTTAGTATGATTTCACAACAGCTGGATATGTTTCCCTAGCTCACATACTCTGCGAACACAGCCTGTACCTACATACACATATCTATCTTCAAGGCAGATATAGAACCATGGAATGCAAACGTTTCATCAGTGTGCATGTGGGACAGCATTGCTACTTGCAAGAGAGTACTTGGGGTTTCAAGGCAGGCTCTGGCATTAAGGATTCACATTCACTTCTTTATGCTGCACATGCCACACTTTTGAAACTGTTATAGATTCTTTTTGAGAATTTACTTTCTTATTTTAAGCAAGGCAATTTTTTATATTCCTTTCGCGTTACAACTAAGTGCCTTAGTACCATCTGTCAAATTACTCACATGGAGCGATGAAAGCATTCTAAGATAATCTAATATGGGTGAGTGCTGCAATTTAAAATACTTCTAATTCAGGTTTGACACAGCTACTAATCAGGGCTCAAGATCAGAGGACAAAGAAGTATTTTCTCTTTCGAATGATATGCAGCACTGTAACTTTCAAAACATGCAGTGTATATATCACCAGCCCAGCACTCTCACAAGTCATGAAGTTCTGGAGCATGACATTGCATTGTTTGGATGTGGGGGAGCCTGCAGAGCCACAGCCACAACATTTTAAATGTGATATATTTTTTAGCCTAGAAATGCTGGAGATATATGTAGCTATATATTTCTTAAAATTGCTTCCTTTCTTCTGAAAGGGAAGAAAGATTGTTAAGTGGTTTTATTGTGGCACAGAGGGAATCACACTGGCTCAGAGAGGAAATAACATTGCAATCAAAAAGCCTTCAAGAGTGCACCAAGGATCCAGTAAGCTGCATTGAAACTACGCCTCGGCTTCCCTCTGTGGATTTGAGGGGGATGAGCTTTGATGCTCTGTAGGAGTCAAAAATGCCATGAAGGGAGAGAAGAAAACAAGGGTCCTCACATTCCAACCCCTCAGTCAGTTTGTCTGCAAACCCACGAAATGTTCTGAAAGCTAAAACACTGATAACTATAGTTTACATTATTCTCCTCTCTTTAATAACTTAATACAGAATTTAATGTCAGGTTAACCATCTCAGCCTAAAAGACAACTGCCACAAAGACGATCTGACAAGAAAACAAGCAAGTGGCTTTAGCATAGGTGGCTTAAGAGGAAAATGCATGTAATATAGCATGTTCTAGCAAAACTGTGCCAATAGTGCCTGGGCATTTTCAGAAGCCCAGAGAGCAAGCAAGGCCATGGGTGCTACTGAAAGCCAGTGAAGCAGGAGGGGTCTGTCCTGCTAGCAACAATCCTACCTCTGCTTTTGAAAGTTGTCCTTCTAAGTTCCCACTTATCAAGATGGTTTTATGTAGTGAGTAAGCCAGGACTGCATCACTGCCACAATTTCACTTCTCTTTAGTGCACCTCTGCAGTTCTTTGTCCTTGTTGGGACTTTTATAACACTGCAGGTTTGCAAGTAGTTCAGGACAAGCAGCACAGATGTTCTCAGATCACAAAGCTCTACAAATGTGCATTCAAACTTTTATAAGCATACAATAAAGTGCATGTTCCACCTATCTCTGGCTACTCCATAAGCACCACAGATGGACTCTGCCACTCTATGTTCTAACATTCAATGGAACACAGAGATTTTTCTGCATTATTGTAAACTATATGGACCTTTAAGCAAGAACATGAATTTCCATCTTTCTATACACTCTGTGCAAAGCCTCCATTAAAAGTAGTCACCTTAAGTCCCTCTGTCTTTTGTCCCTGGCTAACTCAGCTATGCTACTGCCTCAGAAACCTGTATGAGAGATATGGATCCAGGCACTACAGATGGAAATGGCAGCTAAGTAAAGAACTTCACTTCAAAACCTACTTCCTTGCACAGGGAACTCCTGTGTGCACAATCCTTAGTCATCACTGTTTAAACCCACATCAGAGTTCCTATACATTTCTTTCTCGCTCCTTCATACGTACTTCCTTTCATAGCCCAAACCAGACAATGTTCACAGATTTAACACATCACTGTAGTAACACAATTTCTAAAAAGCCTTTCTTGTGTGGTTCAGACAAAACTAGATTTTCAGAACTCAAATGACAGGAGACTGGTGGCCAGTCAGCAAGTCAAAACAGGGACAGCCAAGAGGATAAAACTGGTATTCTGAACAGCAAGCTGCTGGGGTGGTGATGAGCCACAGAGAGGAACCACATCACCTTGTGAGACACATGTCAACAAGAAGCAGTGGTTCCTAACCCCCAGCTACTTTATCTGTTGTCTCATCTGAGCCAGAAACTGCAACCTCCTGCCACCACAGGGGCAAGACACCATGGTGAGCAATATGTTGACTATTGATTGGAAACATCTCCCATTTATACCAGGCTTCCACTAACATGCCTTGTGTCCAGTTTGAAAAAAATATATACATATTCTGAAAGACTGTCTTTGACGTGTTGCCAGCTCTCATGCCAAGGGATGCAATCCAGAAATCCAGAGTTGCTAGGCTCTGTGTGCCTTGCTTTCTCTGTCACACACACACAAAAGTATTTCTCTTAGAAACAGAAGATGCCTGCTGAAATCGTATCTGTTATGGAAACTTGCTGTCCCTCCTAAATCAGCCTAGATCAGTTTGTGACCAGGTCACTTCGTGCAGGGATACGCATGCCACATACAAACGGTGCTGATGGGAGCTGGCTACAGATTGCTGCCCTGGAAGAGAGACCTGCCTGTTTCTCAGTCCATGTAAAAGGACTGAACCCTGGGCTCTATGTGTAAAAGGATCTGCCAGTGCTATTTGAGCTACAAGAGGAATTCCAGCAGTTAAAACATGGGAGCGTGGTTTCTCCTTGTATTAAGATAATGGCAGGGGCTGGGCTATGTCACCTTATCTTACACTAGACAGGATGTTTCATAGGCAAGATGAACATTGAGTTAAGAGGGACAGGCTGCAAAGCCCTCCACTATATGTTAATTAGAAGATTCCCACACTCCACACATTAAACAAAAATGAGATTTTCTATTGTTTGAAACCGGTCAGGAAGATGCTCCTGCAGCCTAGATCTCTACCACCAACTTTTATTTTCAAGCTTGAAATGGTGTGAGTTTTGTGTGTCGTTGCAGTTCTGTTCTCCAGTGGGAACCTAAGAAGTGTAAGTGCTGCTGAGAAATGTGTCCTCGCAGGGGTTTCATCCCAGGTTTGAAGACTTGTGACATTCAAATGGATGAGAGAAGCTTTAGAGAAGTGTCTGAACTTCGGGCTACTCTTTCTAACTGCGCTCAGACACCAGCCCCAAAGGAGTTCACCCATCATTTTAAGAACCTTATTAACTAGGGCTTAAGGGAAATAGCTATAGATTTTATTCAGCAGGGACATTCTGCCGTGTGGAGCAATGCTTTCTGCATTCATTTCCTTTTCTGCAGTGTTTCAGCATTGCACATTATTTAGGCATCAGATCTGAACACAAATAATTGTACAATAAAAAACAGTGACTCAACAGGTTATTGCCACAATAACTCCTACATCTCCACTGTGTGTGGAGTTGGCTTCGTTGCTTACTCCACTTAGGAAATGGATGTAAGTAGTACTGTTCCTAGTCACTGCAGCATTTATCATTCACAAGACAGAAGTACACATCACTCAGTGCATTGTTGAGAACATAGGGCATACTCTGAAGGAGGGAAGAGGAAAAGCAGACCTCTGGTTATAACTATTAGCAAATCCTTCATACTCCTCTCAAATGTTGCTTCTCCCATTCTTCAATATGAAATTAAATGAAGAACGTATGCAGGGAAGGTAGAGCAGGAGGAAGCACTTCCATCCTGTCCCTCTTCACTGCTGTGTTTCTTCCATGAATGCCCTCTTGCATTAGACTTTGTATCCCACAGCCAGAGGGATGGGGGCATAATTTCCTAATTTTCCTTACTAATTTCTGGCAGATTCATGAAACTAACAGGAGAAAAGGGTGAAGGAAACCATGGATTCCTTGATGTAAACACATTACACCTACAAGTTTGCCACAATACACATGAAAATGCAGATCCCAAACTGCATGAAGAGATTGTGCTTCTAAAAGTTTGTAGATTCATGCAACGTGATGGAAAATCCCCTATCTCTGCATTACAGCTTCAGCTATGGCTACAGTGGCTACAGCAGACTGGAAAAGACTGATGTAAGACTAGGAAATAACCTAGCAGCTTTTCAGTACAGCACAGTCACCTAACTCTCCTCTTCTGTTTTAGTACCAAAGTCTCTGCAGTTCACATTTAAAGAAGGAAAAAACAGTGAGCTGGGGAGGTGGCCAGCACGCAGAGCAAACCTATATGGTGCAGCAATTTCCTTCTCTCTTCAGACACCTCAGTGGTTCCCTCTAAGCCCCAGGGAATTACACAGCCATGGAAAGGAGCAGGACTGGATGCACCATGTGCAAGGGGAGCACTGAAATCACTCTGCACACAGCCGTTTCTGTTCATTTGACTTTTTAGCGCTTGTGACTCCCCGTCCAGGAACTCATTACAGCTCATTGCAACAGCAGCCGCTCACCCTGTCACATCTCATCGCGCGCCAGAGGAGGCTGCCTTTTCTTCTCTGTGTTTTTTAAGCCAAGCTTTAGCACATCAGGGGGAATATCTTTGAAATCCTCACTGATTCCCACTGGAAATGGTGCCAAGCAAAAGAGCCATTTTGCACGGACGTTTTCTTTCCCCAGGGCCACAGGCAGGCTCGGCTCAGCCCTGCTCACAATGTCATCTAGAAACAAAACGAGCCAAAACCCCAGCTCTCCCTCTCTTCCAGCATTTTCTAGGTCTGTCCAGAGCCAGAAAACTCTCCCAACCCAGTCCCAGCTGAAATCATGGGGATGGCAGAGGGCAGCAGCAGAGCTACCAAGGCAGCTCTGACAGCTTTTTGAAGCTCATTTAGCCTTGGCTTGGATGTTTTAGCCCAAATTCTGTGCCAGATCTGGGAAGGAGAGATTTAGGGTTTTGTGCTTTGGGCTGGAGCATCCCTAGAGTGGGGCAATAATTGTGCCCCCAGACATGGGCACAGCTCTGTGCACTGCTTGTTCCTGGGACACGCCAGGCCCGGAACTTGCTCTAGAACTGGAACAAGTCTTCCCCATGCCCAGTATCTTGGTACTTTTTGTTTTGAAGTAGCATTAGGAAGAAGTATTTAGCTACAGAGAGCAGCCTTGTCTCATTGTCTGTGCGGCCTTTTTGATGAATTATGCAGAGTTCATGCTGCTTGCTAAGCATGTTACAGATGCCCTGCCACAGGCAGACTTTTTCCTTTTGTATTTTTGTTTTAAGTGAAAGAAATATTTTCCAGAGGTTTGCTGTAAATTATAGAATGATCTTTGTGCAATATGGAGACTGAGTACTCTTGCCAGCTTGGAAATACTTGTACAGCACTCATGCCAAGCATGTACTCTGGATTTTGGTTTAGAGAATGCATGATCATCCTCTCTATCACATCGTCATAGCCTCATAGTCAAACCTTCTATTGTTTCACAATCTTTAATTTCTCCGCAAAACAACCCTGTGAGACATTTTATGATCCCCTTTTTTCAAAGAGAAACTTCAAGATTTGTATGGATCACAAAGAGATTTAGGTACTTAAGCAGAAAGTGGAAGCCTAAATCCCACTGAAATGAACTGAAGATAAGCTCCCAATAGGACTGAAATGCTTTAATACTTCACAAAATTTCTGCCTAAGTGATTTGCCCAAGGTCACACAGGACATTTGGAAAACCAGCTTCAAACAGCTCACTCAACAGTTACTCTCTCTTTGAAAGGTGGAAATCTAGCAGTTTTGCAAGATCATTTGGGAAAACAAGACACACCTATTGTGTTACCTAACCCCTGTGGGCAGCAGGTATCTTTGCCTGGACATAAGGTATCAATGCAACTATTCTGCCTCCTGGCTTGTTTGGAGGTAGCCTGGAAATCTCAGCACAGGACTGCATTGTATCCAGCCAGCATCACCTAGAGCAGGGCAGAGACTGGAGCCAAAATCCCATGAGTTCCACCCAGTTCCTTAACCACAAGGGCAGTTCTTCCCACGTCATCCCTCTTCTCTCCTAGCGGGGGAGTCAGGATGAATGAACAGTGCCTTTTCAAACACCACAGAGCATGTTTGATGTGGAGGGGCCTGAATTGACTCTTTCAGAGCCCCTGAACTTCTTCCACCCTCCTAGAAAAGGAAAAGTCTTCAGATTTTTTGTTTTAAATTCAGATCTGGTTACCGCTGAGCTCTAGAAGCAGCATGTACACACAGGAAGCTTTATACCTCCCTGACTGGTGTCAGGCAGAAAGTAAATTATTTATGAAAGCTCTCCATGTGATATTTTATTTCAGATTTAAGGAGGCAGGAGTGATGGGAAGGATAGTAAAAAAAAAAAATTTAAATTAAAAATACATTCAAACCTGAGTTTTTTAAGCTTTGCTCAGGACCCACTCCCTGCTAAAAGTGGTTATCCAGAAGTATAAATACAATCTCATCTCTGTTTACATGGATAATCCCATTCACTTTAGTGGAGTTGCTCCTAATTGCCACTGATTTATACAGGATAAGAATCAGGATTTGGCAAAAGCATCTCTGGTGCCAGTGCTTCAGGGCTGAGTGGGTGTTTGCAAACGCAAACCCACTTTTCCTCCCACAGTCTGATCTGCTTATAGCTTTTCATTTTCCATGCACAATATTCCTCAATCCATTTCTTAAACAAGCAGAAGCCAGACAGCCCGAACCACCCATTGCTACACAAACCAAAACTACCTGAAATACTGTGCCACTGCAGAAGGACTAAGATCCCAAACAGTGGAATGGAACTGATAGTAATATCCCAAAGTACACTAGGTGTCATTTCAGATCAAATATTTCTAGTGATTGTGGCTTAGAACGAAACCTTAACCATCAACAAAGGTTTAACAACCAAAGATGGGTTTTTGAATAAGACAGAGCAGAGTTTATTCCTTGAGATCAAGCCCCTACCTGCTTGGTGCTTGCATATATAGTAAATCTGGCTGGAATTTCACATGATAAAACACCTCAAAAGCTTTTTAGAACTGAGGTCAAGGCATGAGCATAAGCCTCACATGATACATGATATGAAGCTGTGCATCAGTTTGCCCACAATTACATTAGACCACTCCACAGAGCTGACTCCAGCTTGCCCCTCTCCCAACTGACATGAAAAATCTACATTTCAAACCCAGGTTTAGGTTCTTAAACCATGTGCTTTTGCAGGATTCTCCCCAAAGTTAAGCAATAGGACTGTTCTCACACTGACCACAGAGTTACAGAAGCTCTCAGTTCTCATGAGATTATTGTGATTCAATAACATCTTTGTCGCCTTCATTATCCTATTGTTATACTATTAAAATTTAAGGAAAGAAAAGAAGTTGAACTGTATGTCATGATACATCCTGCTACACATGGCAGACTTTACACACACACACAGCAGCAGTGCAAGTGATACACAGCCTGGAAACAAGTGTTTCATCTGGGCCCAGACTCTGGAATAATCCAAGACTGGTAATAGCTGAATAAAGGTTCCAGTGCAACATTTGGACTGGTCCCTTCTTTGGGTTTTAAACCTCAGAGTCTGTGATGTTTCACCTTGTTCAGACACAAAGGTTTGTTTCCAGGCTTTCCTGCAATATAATTAATATATAATTATTCAAGTGTCCCGGGGAAAACCTAAGAGACTGTCACCTTCTTTTGGTCATGAGCATAACCATCAGCAATCACTGTGCTACAAAGAGCTCTGCCCTTGACTTGGATTTGATTTTTGTTTCAGAATGAGTGGAGGAAACCACTGTGCAGAGCTTGCAATGTACCCAGAAATGTTATTTCTTTTATTACAAAGTTTCTCCAATCTCATACAGAAAACAAGCTCTATATTTCTCAAGCTACTTTGATAACTGAACTGATGCTAAATTTCTCCCAACTCCAGAGGATGTATACAAGCGCAAACTCTACCTCAAAGCAGATAAATGAACTACTGGCCTGGTAAGGATCCTTGCAACCCTAAAATAAGATGAGCTGCTGGAGTATCTATCCATGATGGACATTCCAGCTGGATTCTGGAGACAATGACAAAACAACCCATATTTCCTGCCCATTTACTTCTTTGTGTCGACATATACTATCAACCACTAGTGACTCTTCAGTGTCCTGATCATTTATGCCCTAGAACTGAATAAGAAAACTCTTTCTTCCCCCTTAAGAAAGGCTGCAATAAACTTTTACTAACTTTAATTTTTAATTTCCACACTTAGATGACCTTAAGGTCCTTTCCAACCCTACCTATTCTATGATTCTATGTCCTTTAGTGTCCACTGTGATAACTGAACTGAGACTTCTACACTCAGAGGCCCAGGGCTTACTTTCTCTCTGTGTTTTGTGCAGTCATGCAGACATTCACACTTTTGATAATTTAGACCCATTTATTCCGTCAAGGTGGATATGACACTTTGTGCCAAACCAACCCCAGAGTGGGCAGACAGAGCATTCAGCTCCTCTTCCTTGACAACTTACCCAGCTACAATAAAGCAGATTAGGGCGTGCTGGCAGAAATATGAGATTTCTACTGTAAAGGCAATTTTTTTCTAACTCAATAGCAGCACTAACTGTAGAATTATGATATGAATCCAGTAAGGAATAATATTTTGATTTTTGAAATGACTAGCATTTGAAATAAGATTCCTCCAGTTGATGTGCATAGATTTTTCTTCCTAGTTCCTTAATTTATCTCAGTAAGCTGGTGTTTATTTCTGCTGCAGTGCTCAGATCCTGAAACGAAGATTTTTACATGCATGCTTGCTTCTCTTTTTTTACGCTGCATAATGAATATTACTGATATGTTGATGCCACCATCTTGGCAATAAGGCCACATGATTTCATGTCAGCATAAAAACAAAAAAGGGAAAAGTAGAGATAAACTTTCCTGTACCATTTCAGCAGCTGTTACCATAGTAATAATTCCTTTCACCAAGCCAGCAAACATCATTTCAAGGATTTTTCCAAATGGCCATAGAAGAGGCAGCAGCCATCAATAACCTTTTCTATAAAGCTTCCCAAAATTGTCACAGACCTTTCTTTCTCTTATGTTATTCGCTGAAAGCAGAAATAAAACAACGAGGGCTAGAAATAACATCTCTATTAAGATGGATAGATGTGAGGAGAGGTAGACATGAAAAAAACAGTGCTGCATCTTTGTGTGCCCAGGGCCGAAGCTTCCCAAACAGTCAATGACGAGATTGTCAACTCGAGACATGTCAGCACTGAGGCATCCAGGATCCTAAACAGGAAAAGCTTTATAGATCAAAGCCAGAACTTTTAATTGTCTGAGGGGTGTCGCTCTGGGCAGTATTTTGTAAAACCAAGCAATGTAATAATAGCATTTTTCACTGCTGGAAGTTTCTGGGCAGGTTTTGGGGCACATTGCTAAGCAGAGCACAGGGTAGAGGGCATCTGCCTCTCACCCTGGTTTTTACTGCTGCAGAGGTGCAGATGTACTTGGAAATAGAAACGTAGTCATGGTGGCAGATAGACTGAGATCCACTCATATTATTCACCCACAGCCATAGAAAACTGAACCATCTACCCAATGTTTTCTTTCTAATTTCACTGGGATTGCAGGTTTAAAGAAACAGTGAGGTGGGCAGCAGGAGGATCTGCAGCACCTAACAATATTTGGGGAATACATAAGAAGAATTCTTTCCCAATTCTGAGCGTGGTGATTCCTTTAACTTTGTATGTCTGCAAGAATGACCATAGTTCATGATCTGTCTCTCCAGCACACCAAGAACCATCACTGAAGTCTGAAGAACCCACACTGAAGTGTGGGTTTCTTGAACCCCTGTAATACAGTTTCTGTAAGCTCCTCCTGGGAAGAAGAATCACAAAGGGGAGCTGTACTTCCTTGGTTAAAAAAAAATTGCCATACGTGCACACTCCTTCTCAAATACTGGTTTTCTAATGTTCAGAAAAGTTGTTTTCCCATAGAAGTTTACTTCATGTGAGTTCCAGGGCAGAGATGTGTAGTGTTAAGTACACTTCTAATACAATTCTCAAATACAAAGCATTCTCATCTTTCTCTGTGTTCAAACACCACCAGCAAAATGGAACCTGGACTACAACGGGAGTTCTTAGCAACTAGCAAGATACAAATAATAAACAGAAATATTCAGCAAAGCCCTGACCTTAACAAGAACCTAAACACGCTTAAGGAAAAACACTGCTGAATCCAAGCCACACTCAGAATCAATATCCTTCTGCCCTGTTGTCAGAAAGTATTTTGATACCACAGGAATTTGTATTCTGGAACTTGCAGCATTAGTCATTTTTCTACATCATCTGAGGCACAGCTTACAGCAAGCTGTCTCAGTGATCTTCATCTGACTGCCCAAGTCTCCTTTTTCATCACTTCACACTCACCCTTCTGAAAGTGTGGGAGCGCAGCAGCTCACAGTCACTGAGGCTGTGCACGCGGAGAAGGTCAGCAGTGTGAGCAAATAGCTAATTCCACCATATGTGCCTGGAGTCACCTGCTGGGAATGAGCAATCCCGGAAACTGAATGCACAATTAGACCTCCTGTTGCATGTCAGCCTCTGCTAAAAATCTATAATTAAACTGATACAATGATAATGAATAGGAGATTTTAAAAAGCAGATTCAGGAACTGCAGAGACATAGAGATGTGCTTAATTATATGAGTTTTCCCACTGGGTATTACAAAGCAGCTTCCACTGGCTTTGTCTAAAATGACAGAGCTGAGAAGGCTTCCAAACCTGCACAGTGGGGGTTTGTCCTGGCCACAACCCAGCCTCGTATTATGGGACCAGGCTCTGCTGCCTTCCTACCCTCTGCCTTACTCTGTACAGAAAGGAAAAACAGGCTCCTGTAGGCTCTTTGGGAGTAAGTGCAGCCATAATAAAACCTAAGTTTGTGCGTAACTTTCTGTGGGATCAGGGTTTTACTGTGTTCTGTACCCTCACAGTGGGGCTGCTTGCATGGTCAAAAACTGGACAGTAAAAGGGATCATAAAAACAGTCAATGAAACAGAAAAAACAGACAATTTCATTTTACTTATTTGTGTAATTTATAGTAAAATATATCTTTGCATCTGGGCAGGTTTTACATTGTCACAAGACTGCATTGACCTAACTTTCTAAAAGGAAGCATGATTTCAAAACAGGAAACAAAAATGTTTCACTTAAAAACACATCAAAAGTACTCAGTTTGCAGACACAGGTAGGAGGCTGAATTTGTTTCAAACAAGTTTTCAGTCAACCCAAAACTTTATTTTCTGTCAAATAAATTATTAGCAAAACCAATTATTGCCCAGATAATTAAACTCTGGCAAGAGTCTCTAAAACTACAAGCATAAGAAGCAACAGCCAGGCTGTGCCACTCCAGGCTGGAATACACTCAGTAGCTCTGTGGAAAATGCAGAATGGAAACCTAAAATCTATTTCAACCGGTGGGTCACACATACATACAGCACTAAATCTAGCACAGTTTAATTATTCACAAGCACGTCAGTGTCCAGATAGCATTAATACTGTGAGATATCACTGATTTTGTGTTCAAGATAACATATTACACAGCAAGAAACAGTATTTGTAAATGTCAAGGCAGCTTGTATGCAATACTATTCTAGCAAAGGATGTTTTCCCATGTCAATCATACAACGTCAGGATAAGGATAAGAAAGGTTTTTACAAATTCATTGATTAGTGCTTAGCTTTATTTGAAAAATGCATTCTTCACAATGTGTCTTCTTAATATGCCATAGTATTTTGAACATTATTTGGTTTATGCTTATTAGGCATATCCCGCTAGAAGAAAGCATTTTAAATTAGATTAAATCTTATACATGTTTAATGCAGTGTTCTCACTGTTTAAAATGCTACTATATTAAAACAGCAGAGAGAGAAATTGACTCACAGAATAAGAATGTGAAAAGAATAGATCATGAGTGAAATGAATAATAGATTAACTGAATAATCATATTACTACCTATATGAAGAGTATAAATCACAGCAATCTAATGCTGTCACAGCAGAAAAAGAGAGAGCAGGTTTTCCAGTAGATAACTCTGTTCATTACCTAATATGAAAATTAAGAGGTGTGATTAGCATTAATAAGACACCATTTCATTGCATCTGATGCCAGGTATCAATCCCAAAACATACTGGACAAGAATGCTCTTCTGGAGATCCTCTTTCCAACCTATGGAAAGTCATTCCACCCTCATTCATCCTTAAAGAGCCCTGGCTCTGCTCCTCAGCAAGACTGAAAGAACAATCTCATGTATCTTACTGATTCACTAACAGACATTAACTTTCAGTACCATTATTCAGAAGAGCAACCACCAGAATTTGACAGCTCTGAACTGTCTTCATAAGAACACATACTCTGTATAACTTACAGTAATGAAGATAAATCGTTAAGAAGCCAAACCAAAGGCTACTGAGAGCAGTGGAAAGATTCCCAGTGAATCAACGGGGATTTGATTCAAATTGTAAGTCTCCATATACATCTTCACAATACAGTTTTAAATCACCCTATTTATATATTTTTTATATATATATTTGATAAATTCACTTATATAATTGCTGAGTGCATATCTGAATCTATGCCTGCAGCACTAGGTTAGAGATTATAGTGATAATTAGATGGGAAGAGTCAACATTCAAGTCACAATAAAGCAGGACTCTTACTCCAGCCTATTATCCAAAACCAATACACAAGGGAGTTCATTTTACTTACTGTGCAGGACACACAACTTTTAGGTACTTAGCAGAGTTAAAGACCCTAGCAAACTTCAATGGCCCTTAGCCAGCAGGGAATTAGTGCAGGATGCTGAAGGCACAGTATAGGAAAACTGGAATTATGGAATCTGGAACCAGGACTCCTCCACATGCATGAAGTTTCCATTTAACAGCACAGCTCTGGACCAGCTGCAATCTGTTCATGGTGCCATCCACCCATCCATCCATTCATCCATCCATCCATCCCCCGGCATGTTCACTGCTCTGCCACCTCATCCCTTCCTGCTCAAAGGGCAGAGAACAGTCAGGGTCATTTAGAAAATGGGATTTGAATACTAATAGGTATAAAAAACATAAAGAGCTAAACAACATGTGCAGAGACCTGCTGGCTCTTACGCCGTTCATCACTCTGGCACTACCAGCTATTTGAATATGAAGCTTACAGAGAGGAAGCTGATTAAAATGGCAACTGGCATATACAAAACAGGAGTTGCCACCCAACAGGCTGTCTGTTAATGAGAAAGTAACATTTGTTAGAAGTTTCTGAACGTGACCTTGTCGACATCAGTTTTAAAGAAGAGGATACAAAACAGGAATAGCTGCTGGCACTGGGAGCTGATTGTCAGCTGAATTCAGCATCAGAAGGGTTCAGTCAATCCTCTTCATGACTACTCTTGTTAGGATGTGTTTAGATAACTAGGAAGATGCGTTTTGAGAAAGAGAAGAAAGCAGAAAGAGAGATTGCACAAATGCTAAGTAAAAGACAATATCAGCACAGCCAAGTAGGGCCAGATTCTGCCTTTCCAGCTATGGCTGTGTGGTAGGAAATGAGAAAAGAGAAGCTCAGTGGCAGCAGACCTTAATCAGGGATACTCATCAAGTCTGGGGCTCCAAGAAATTTTCTATGGAAGTAAGAGCTCTCCCAGGCATTGAAAACCACATTGTGAACGCTCTGTAAGCCTGAGCTGGCTGTTGTCAGCCTCACAGACCGTTCATGCTTCAGGATCCCTTGTGAGTAGGTTTATACCTCATGCAATACAGCACAATGACCTCACATTTGGGAGCTACCAGATGTCCTCTGTCACATGAAAAATGGCACCCTCTCAAATTCCAGAGAAGATGTTCAAGAGAGATACATCTGGGGGACTGCTGCAGAAAATTACGACGTGGTGTTCAATCTGACCATGCTCAGCCACTAAAGCATTCCTTCATGGTGCATGTCCACGTGCACTATGAATGAAGTGAGTTTGTGTCTGTGTAGTCCAGTTGGACTTGAAGAACCTTCCCAGTTGATCAGCTGGAGTCAGGGATCACTAACCAGGCCCCTGCACAAGGCCTGACATGTGGCATAAAACAAACGTTTCAATCAAATCAGTGCAGTGATTCAGAGCCATGACAAGGCAAAGTGACTCAGTAAGGGACTCATTGGGAATGCAAACTCAAACTGCCATGTTCTTGCAAAACAGTGAATTTTTAGCTTTACAGCTTGCTGCATAGCTTGCTGGACACCCATGCAGTAAGAACAAGATTATTCTGGCAGCTTGAGCTGCCAAATACTACCCAGAATTGCTGCCACAGCAGGAGCCAATTATTTCACAGCAAATGGTGCAGCAGTGTCTCCGGATGCACATCTATGAGCATAAGCTGGTGTTATGCCAGCTCCCAGCACCTCATAGGAACAGGTCTCGTAACTCAGCACCCCAAACAAGAAGTTTTATCCCTGTGATAGTCTCTTCCGCATATAAAACTACCATTGCAGAAGTATATTCCTACTGTCAGGAGGCCTTGTTTAGAATAGCCTCCTAAAAAGGATTATAACCAAATCCTATTTTCCAACAGTGTAGCTGCAGGAGTCTAAGGATACAAGCAAGGTTTGTAGAGGAGGAATATCCTTTATTATGCCAATTAAAGTATGTAGAAAAAACTCTGCAGATATAGGCTGAAGAGCATGGGTACCTCTTCAGGATTGAAATGGAAGCAACAAACAGAACAAATTGCTTGGAGTTCATTGAGTTAACTGAGAAAAGCAAAGAACAAAAAACAGTCTCTGAAAAGACTCTGGACCACAGAGACATAGGATATGATTTTTCAAGTGCTATTCAGACTGCTGCTAATCCAGATATTTTGCTGTTTAATATCATGCTATGCAAAATATAATATAAAAAAAGGATATTAAAAAGTGAGGACAGAACAGAAAGGAGAACAGTAAACACAACAAATGCAGTTTTATACTTGAGGCTTCAAAAGGACTGCTGCCCAAAAACTCAAGAACATATTATGACCCAAAACTGACCAAAAAGAAAAAGTAGACAGGATGAGAAGTGGGAGTTCTTCAGGGAAAAATCATGAGATGGCCAAGAGCCACAATACCACAGTTAAAAAAAAGAACAAGTTTGGCTAAAAGCACATTCTCATTTGGTGTGAAGTGAAGGTGGCAATTAGGAACAAAAAGCCAATATAAAATGACTGAAAAGGAGGAAATCAATAGGAATTACTGTAAGCAAAGTTAGAAATGATGAAATATTTATTAAGAAAGCTAAAAAGGACAGAGAAAAAGCCATCACGAGCCTGGCTTAGGACAAAGAGTTAAAACACAACAAAAGAACCTCAGCAGCACAGTAGCTAAACAGCTCACCAAATTTTCAATGACAGTGCAAAAGAGGTAAAATTGTTCAATACATATTTCTATTCCAGATATGAAAAGGGCAGTAGAAAATTAAATGTCTTCTAATTCTTGAGTAACTAAAGAGGATGTTAAAGATCCAGGAATAAACATTTTATGGCAGTTAAGGAGATCTTGCACGGAGGAGCTGGAGCAGAGTTACATGAGATTATATGATATAAATTTTTAATAAACCTTGGTACCTCAGGAAAATCCATTAATTTTCACCAGGTTCATTTAAAGCCAAATTTGTGGTTATATATCTAGGAATAAGAAGCATACCAAGGCACAGCTACAGAATAAAGGACTCTAACCTGAAAAACGATCCTTAGATGTGTAAACAAACAACAAATAGGGACATAAATTTACATCCATTTGCAGCACTAGTGAGGCTGATGATGAAATATTCTACAATCTCTTGGTACCCCAATTTTAAAAAAATCATATTGAAAACCAGGAAAGGTGCAAAACCACAGAATTTCTTAGAGGATAGGGGAACATGCCTGGTTCTGTAAGACAAAATGCTCAGAACAGAGACCAAAAGCTGCCTAGTTTACAATGTATAGAGACCTCAAAGAATGGGAGAGAAAGGCAGAAGGGGAATAGCTGTTAAAAGGTTCCTCAATCTAGGCAGGACTAGGCAAAATCAAAACAGTGCCCGGCAAGATGTGTAATGTAAAGCATGATTAAACGTTTGAGCAAACACCAGAGAAGCATTAGATTGTTTCAGGATGATACAATCTCCCTCCCTCAGTGATGGAGGCACGAGGTGTCAATCAGAGAGCAGCAAAACCCCTGCAGCAGGGCACGCTGCCCCTCACAGCTGCTCCCTGTAGCCTTGTGTGAGTGGAGGAGGAGATGAGACCTGCAGGGCTAAAATGAAATAAGCTGCCGGTCTATTGCCATGAAGGTTGCCTGAGTATGAGAGAGCCTTTAGGCAATCATTTTCTGAGTCAACAGGGGTCTCATTTTAACCGTTAAGGAGATGTTGTCAAGGGCAGGACTGAAGCAGGATGAAGTCCATTGATACCTTTGTACTTGCAATCAGCAACGTGTCTCTAAACAAAATAAAGCCTGGAATCTCCCTAAGTCCAAAATTGCCTTTGGTTTTGTGTTCGCAGAGCAGGGAATCCTGGCCCATGACAGTGGCTTTGCTATCACAAATGCCCAAAACAAAAACTAAAGGGAGGAGAATTATAAATGTTCTTTAGAAGATGATGAGCCATGTGTCCATTTGTGCACCTCTGTCAAACTCAACCCAAGAAAATGGCTGGAGGCCGATGAGTTGAATCAAGGAAAAGAAATCAAAATGGATCCAAGCTACAAAAATACCCATTTGCAATCTCCTGAAAAATAACTTAGCAGAGCAGGACACAAAGAACTCTTCCTTAAGTGCCAGTGCAGCAGTGTGCTGCTCATTTATTAGTTTTCTGGCACTGGGACATAATACTGCTCTTTCTTACAGCTATGTCACATTGAAACACCTGCATTAAGTCTAGTGCCGCTTTCTGAGAGACACAGGTAATAAAAACCCACCCAATTTACACAAGCTTAACAACATGTAGTATTGGTTACAGGAAGGCAAAGCTGCCGAATCATTTGCCCTTACAAATGGGAAAACAACAAGGCTTGTCTGAGTTTCCCAGGTTAGCGTGTAAGCACTTGATTCAGTGAGGAGGGTATGCAGCCTGATGGCATAATGATCAAGCCCAGGCAGCACCGCTGAATATCGAGCTTCCTGTGATGAGACAATAAAAAGCAAGTAGGAAGCATGTCCTTTGTGCATTGAAAATTATATTTATGGAATCAGAGATTGATTTGGGTTGGAAGGGACCTTCAAAGCTCATCTAGTTCCAACCCCACTGTCATGGGCAGGGACACCTTCCACTAGACCAGGTTGCTCAAAGCCCCTTTCAAGCTGGCCTTGGACAAGCCTGTCTCTCTTGTCCCTCTGGATGGCATCCCTTCCCTCCCACATGTCAACCACACCACACTGGGTGTCCTTGGCAAACTGCTGAGGCTGCATTCAATCCCAAAGTCTGGGGCACAGACAAAGATGTTCACATTTCATTTGGTATAGCAAAACTTTCTCACATCCTGACAAATCTGCAGGGCATTTCTTAGAGCATTTTGCATGAGTTGGCAGTATTCTGCTGTATTAACTTTGATACAATTACCCCTACATGGGCATCTCCCCAACAAACTCTGTCCAAGGATGAAAGACACAGCAGCTTTCAAATGTTTTACCTTGTAAAATTAAAGTTATTAGAAAATGTAATCACCCTCTGTCTAGCCTGTCTGCTGGATATATTTACACTCCCAAGAGGGGTTAAAACAACATTTTTAGCAGCTGCCTCAAAATGCAAATCAAATCTTTGTGAGATGCTACATTGATTTGCATATTATTAAGCACAATCCTTCCCCTCCACTGCAGTTTTGCTTCATAGTTCTGTTCCTGTGCGAAGGTTGCCACTAGCTGCACGCGTGACACTTTCCCCTGTGGCTGCCTACCACTCGCAGGAACTATGATGGCACCATACTAATGAGTCCCAGGGAGACAGTAATGTAGCTAGAGTTGCCATTCTAGCTTTAGCAGAAAGGGGAAGCATTAAAATGCTTCTGGCAACTTTTGGATTTAGTCAGTTGGAGAGTGTTTACACAATGTTAACATTGAACTGGGTGATTTCTGCCCCAAACATGTTACATTTTTATTTAATCAGTTTTGTAGCAAACAGCATCTGACAAAACATTGCAGTGGGGCAGGTTGTACGTGTTTGCTAGGTAGGGCACTGAGCACTTTGTCTACATCCTCTTCTCTCCCACCCTTTTGCAAAGAGATTCTGCAGTATTTACCCATAAAACTCAGACGGGTCTAAATTACACCAGCATAACCCTTGGACATCAGATTGCAGCGTGGGCTGTTGGACAGAGCATTCAGCCTTAGAGGGAGAAGCTCTGGACAAGGACATGTGACAGCACAGGATTCCAGCTACAAGCCAGGAGCATTTTTAACTCCTGCTAGGAAACTAAGAGCACTGAAGGGAGAACATGAAGGTCTGACAGGCTGCACACAGACTGCTAACGATTCACCAATGTGTGAATGAAATGAAAGCTCACGCCGGAGCAGAGGGCACACAGCTGCTGCTTGGCAAGCTTTGCAGAGAGCAAGCCCGTACAATGTGACGTTGCTGCAGCTGAGGTACAAGGTTACACTTCTGGAACAAGTGAAAGCTCTGTGTAAGTGGGAACAAGAGCTGTTATGCATATCAAAAGCTGGATTCTAGTGTCATTTGGGGGGAAATCCAAAATAATTCCCTGGCAGACAGAACATTCTGCTATTTCAGTCTATGTAGCATCTATATTACCATAGTTAGCTTTCCTGCTGTAATAATAGCAGAGGTCCCAGCTGTGCTGTAGGTCCCAATTTGCTATCACAAAAGGTCATGCAGCAATTGAAGCTCTCTTAAATGTCAGTCTAGCCCCAGACACTGGGCTACCCACCCATCAGGCCCCTCCAATATTCTGATACCCTTCCACAGGAGAAGCAGCCATGTGTCTTACCTGAAATGTCCGTTAATACTATTCACCTACCATACAAAGCTGTTGTAAAGCTTAATTAACATTTGTACTGCAAAATGCTTCAGGACTCTCAGATGCCAGACACCACAGAAAGCAAAGTGTTCCTATCACAGACAGCCTGGCTTAGCTTTGGCAAGCTGCACTGCTGCAGACTGAACATTGTCTCCTACAATTTTGTTGCAAGGAGGAACAATGAAATACAGAGTTTATACGAACATATTATAGGACTATAAGCTCAATTTTTCTTTGCTGCTTCCAGGCTGGTGCTCTGTCCCTTGTACCTCAGCAAGTACTTTTATGATATAGTTCTTAAAATACCACTTTTGGTCCCTGCACTACGTGGCACAAAGCCTTGAGCCTGTTGAATGCTGTATAGCTGGAGCCTTCTCCTGCCTGTAACTCCCACGACTGTAACAGCAAAAGAACTTAAAAGCTGCTTAATGGAGACTGGACCGTCACAAAATTGATTCAGACTTGGAAAAGTGTATATAGTTCATCCCCTCCATTACAGCAAAGGATGGCATCCAATTTTGAAAAGTACCTCTAGATGCCATTTAAGTGCCCGGTATAAACCACCACTGAAATAACCTCTCAGAATACAGAAATGGAGACCTCACACAGATTTCTCCTTATTTTCCCATCAAACTAGCAAAGGGAAGCACTGTCAGCAGGAGTCCCTTCTATACCACCACATAACATTTTACCTGATAAAAGCAAGTATTAGCATAGGCCCAAAACTGGAATCTCTGCACAAAGCCTGACATGTTTATAGTTCAAACAAAAAGCCAGCTTAAAAACACAGAGATGGATCCATCAGTACACAGCACTGATGTGGAAACTTAAACTTCTTTTTATGTTAAGCTTTTTAATTTGTTTTTTTTTTTTTTCCTATCAGTCTTTTGAGAGGAAAAATAAGGAGCTGAGAGAGGGAAATGTGATTCATTTTTACTAGAGTGAGGCAATAAAGCTCTTGTAAAGTGTGCTCCATTTCAATAGCAGCAGTAACACCTAACCTGCTGCTCTTGCTGCTGTGCTTTTACCCTTCACATGCTAAGCTGCTTATTTTTAATCACAGGCTTCTATTGCATTTATAAGGCCATGGAAATGATTTTTTTTTCTTTCTTTTTTTTTTTTTGATCACTTGCTATGATAAAGTGAAAAGCATTCAGTGAGTCACTGATAGATCATCTTCTCTTCCATATGCAATAGGAAGCTGCTGCTGGGAGATGTACCCCTGCAGGAACAGCAGTCTGTCAATTCTGCTTTGGAAAGCCTATTGCACGATTCTTTCTCCTATCAACTTCTCATTTGCAGTACATAAAAAGGAAGCGTTATAACAATCCAATCCCTATATAAGTCAGTGATAATGTTGTTTCAGTGCTGCAGGTTATGTACAGCAGTGATAAATAACTGCAGTATGCCACTGCACCAGGCTCCATCCTGCCTTACCTACACCTGAGTCCTTGTCCTGAGCCAGCTGCCAAACCAAAGTCAGATAAATCAAGGGCTCTGACCATGGGCTCAGTGCAGGGCAGCCCTTTTTTGGCACAGGTCCCTGGGGGAAAGGCAAGTCTCTCCCCACCACAGTCAAGCTCCTACAAATTACTTTCACCATGGGGTTTAGCCACGTCTCATCCCCAAAGAGCTGACAGGGATGAGATGTAAGCTCAGAAACTCTTTTAAATTGCTGCATTTGCTCCACTTACACACACCACCACTGGAAACTGGCCCTAGCAACCCCAAACCACTCCAGATCCCCACTAACAGCTGGCTATATAACTTTGTTATTCTTGCTGGAAACCAGAGATACACCAAGTCCAAACTTCAGCAGCATTGTGGAAAGTGGGAGAAATGTGGAATGCTAAGAACCCACTGCTTGAAAATAGTTTTATACTTTCTATTTGCCTTCATCTCCAGCATTTCAGGCAGAGACAACACTTCTCCTTCCGGAGCTGCTCAAAGAGTCTGAAGTATTTCTGTGGAGAACACTGATGTTCCAAGGTGCTATATGGCTCCTCTGTAAAATCCCTTTCTCACTGTTACTCAAGCTCATACAGTCTGGCATTACACACTTTCTGAACACCATTGTGCAAATGTTTTAATCCTTCAGCTGATGTACTTCAAGCAAGTGCCTGTAGGAAAGGCAATGATTATGGGAAGAAAGGTGAGTTTCATGTTTAGAAAGCAGCTGTTTTTCAAGCCATGGGGCATCAAACAACCGTTCTCTATTTGTGGTTTCAAGGCCACTGCACTTTTGTTTCAGTTCCTCAGATGGCTTTACATACTTATCTATTCTGGTTTTAAGCTCTTGAGAGACAAATACTTATACTATGAGAAAAATCTCAGCATTGTGAAAAATTTCAATTACTTCTTGTTTTATAAATATGAATCACCAATGATAACATGATCTGATTTCTGGTAATAAATATTAACTTTTGAAAGTTAATTACCATGGCTTTATATAGTGTCTACTTTGTTTCTGTTAAATCAGTCCATCTATTGGTTCACAAGCCTGAGAACTCAGTAGTTCACATTTTCCCTTGGCAAAACCAGTGAATGCTCAAAGCAGATGGAATTGATCTAGCCACCTTAAATTTATTCTCCCACTATTCCCTCAGAGGCTGTACCTTATGGGAAAAATATCTGCACCTCTTCAGCTATGGCATACAGACTTTACCACAGTACACGTACCACAGACTTATCTCAGTCTCCCTCTTGTGTTAACGTATGCTACAGTAACTCAGACTTGGCAGGCTCTCACTGAACTCAAATATGGACACTGCTTTCTCCCTCACTGAACATGGGACTTTGTACACTTGGAAATCTACTGAGAATTTTGAAAAACAATTGCTGACCAACTGCATTTATTTTAACCTTGAACTCTGAATTTATTCTACTGCTACCCAAAGATCTGCCTTCTGAGACAGAAAGAGATTTAGGCATTTCTGTGCAAACACAAACACGAGTACCCATAACCAGCAAGGTGATGAAGCTCCTTCAATGCCTCCCCACCACAAATACTCTCCGTTGTTTTCACTGTGTTGAGTTTCCTTCGTTGGGAGGTGTTTAGTAGCAGTCATGGGAGACCACCAGGGGTTTAAAGTTACACTTCTAGGGATTCTTTGTGAAGACACAGAAGAGAATGGGAATATTTCTTATTCCCATTAGTTTACATTATGTTGTAGTTTCTTCTTTTTTAATCTTAGCTAATCAATTTCTTGCATAACTGATATTCATGCATTTTCCAACCAGTTCTAGTTCTTTGTATCCTGTTATCAATTCTACACAATCCTGAAGAGATTTCCTCCCCCCTGCCACCACCACCTGTCCCCTCCAATTAGTGTCAATTGCAGTGAAAAATCTTTGTGATATTGAAACTATATTAAGACACATGTACATCTGTCTAGAAAGGCAGATTTTCTTTCCACAGGAAAAGCTGCCATTACAAAATGTGCTTTTCTGTTGAATTGGAACATAAAGTCAAAACTTTTATTTACCTGCAGAATGGCAATTCTGATAAAGTAATGTTAGCAACCAGAACAGTTTCAAAAGTGTCAAAAATTTATGAAATAACATAACTATTATTAAATGTTCAAAGTATATATTATTTAAATGTATATTGGGATACAATGTAGAAATCAAAACAAAAAATGGATTTATATTTATTCTGGTTTGTCCTTATCAGACTTCTTGGTCAAATATCAACCTGTTCTAGTTAATATTTAATCCCATTCCTTCCCTTTAAGCTGTATTTTTAAGAGGAAAGACTGTTCCACTAAAACATTTCCAAGTAGCTTTAGTTTGTGTGTCCTGTTACTGTGTCCTCGTCTTCTCCACTCTCCCCATTACAACCTGTAAAAGAAGACAAGCTGTGTTTCATATCTTTCTGAAAAGTTATGAGAACTAAAGATTAGAATAAAAAAAATGAAGGAATTAATTAGATTCTAGCTATGGCCAGTGTGAGTTAGACCCTGCCCTTTGGACAACCATGAACTAATAATTATCTGGATATCTCCAGAGTTTTTTCTTTTGTGAAGAATAGCTGAACCATAGTCAATTGCTTATGAATCTGCTTGATGAGATTCTTCTCATCAGTGGGCAGTTTCCTCAATACTAAAGGGTTCACTAACCATTGGGATAAGGATGCTTGTTTTTCATGTCCTCTCCTCTAAAATGTTCCTTGGTTTCAAAGTAGTAATTAAGCTGCCACGTACATATGAAAGCAGAAACAACACAAATACTTTGACAGAATTAGAATAGAAAAAAAAGGCAGTTGAGATTCTCCTTAAACAGTGTATAAAACATCTAAGGGATTCATAAATATGTGATGAAACTCACTACAGAGTCTGAGCAGTTTCATTCACCTGTAGTTTATACATAAACTAAAGCATTTTCGTTTACCTATAGTCCATCTATATATGCTCCAAGCACTTGAATACATATGCAACATGTACTAATACCTGTAGGATCTCTTAGTAACTTACTAACCACTATGTAACTTCTATGAAATGTTAATAAAAACATGACAATTATCTTCAGATAAACTTTCTGGTAAATCATCTTACGTTTGATTCCACTGATCAGGAATGAATTTGATTCTTCAGGGTCTGAACTAGCAAGTTACTTAATAGTGATCTAAGGAATAGACATCACAGTACTTTAAATTGTAAGTAATGTTTCATATTTCACTTCTAAAGAGCAAGAAATTCTGCACATCACACTCTACATCACCCATTTTCCTAATCACAATTAACTTGCATAAGAAACAGAGTGGCCATTAATGTTTCATCCACTGCATATTGCTTTCTGGAGTTTCCACAGACTTTTTAGCACCCAGAAATTCAGGTGAATGAATTCCTGCCTGTTGAGATTTATTCCTTTACTAAGAAATTAAAGTTATGTAATTAGAGAAAGTGTGAAAGCTTTTAAAAAATGGTTAATTGAAAAGCTAGTTACTACCACAAGGAATTGCCTAATTAAAATATTATCATGCACAGAACTAAGCAAATCGACTCATGCCAGCCTACAAAGATACTTCCATCTTTGATAGCTATTCCTGCTAAGAAGAAAGAAGAGACTGCCACTATTATCAATGTGACATGAGAAGCATAAATCTTTTGTTAAAAGTAAGCATGGGGAAGTCTTGTTCTCATACACAAATTCCGACCCATATATCCCCAGTTAATATTTAGACTGTGTCCATATTCTGTCAATCATCTTCTTCAGCTGCATAAATAACTAATTTAAGGTATTATTTCAGTAATACATTTCTTAAGGGCCCTGCAAGGAACCAGTTACTCAGTAATGGGAAATCTAATCAAAAGGCTACTTCAGGAATATTTGCAAACTGTGCAAATTAACACAATGTGAAATCTCTGGTTAGCTTAGTGGTACCAGGGGACACGCACATCCTACCAGTGTTATTGAGGTGGGTTTTTTCCTTCTAAGAGTCAGAACAACCACAGGAGTAACTTGGAGCTCAGAAGCAGAACTGAATCATAGAATCATAGAATCATAGAATCATAGAATAGTGAGGGTTGGAAAGGACCTTAAGATCATCTAGTTCCAACCCCCCTGCCATGAGCAGGGACACCACACACTAAGCTATGTCGCCCAAGGCTCTGTCCAGCCTGGCCTTAAACGCCTCCAGGGTTGGAGCATTCACAACTTCCTTGGGCAACCTATTCTGGTGCATCACCACCCTCACTGTGAAGAACTTCTTCCTTATATCTAATCTAAACTTCCTCTGTTTAAGTTTAAAGTCATTACCCCTTGTCCTACCACTAGAGTCCCTAATGAAGAGTCCCTCCCCAGCATCCTTGTAGGCCCTTTCCCTGTCTTTCAAATTGTCATGCATTGCTTAGATTTTGAATCTCATATTTCAGAAAGAGGCGTTTTAAATACTTGCCACTCAATATAAGCTTCCTATTTAGGAAAATGGGAAGACGTAAATATTACTTTATGGTTAATTTGTTCCTTTTATTTCCTTCTCTTATTTAAGCCAGATGTTACCTATACACCGAGCAAGAATTCGTCCAGAGCTGGTTAACTAGAAGACATTTCAATTCATAAGTGTATATCAGAGCAGAAAAATACTAGAATTTTCTGCCAGATACTATGTATGTCATAAAACAGCTATTTTAAGTCCCCTGTTTTTCCCTCCCGAATCTGAGGCAGTCTTACAGCTGTTACCATGCACTCACTTCTTTCCCACCACCAAAACTATTTAGAACTCTTTATGGGTATTGCAAAGAACACTGGAAAAAAGTAAATTATCACCTGTATTACTCACAAGGAAAGTTAAACTGTAAAAAGAAAAAAGGAGGAAAAAACAACCACACACAAAAAAACTCCGAACATTAAAACCGTGCAAGATGTTCAGACGCAGCCAGTTGTTTAAGTCTCACTATCAAAGGAGTCTCAAGCAAAGAAACCATGTCAGGAAGTCAGCTTGTAATTAAACATGTTAAATGCTACAGAAGTCATGCTTTGATTTGCTCCAGCCTGTGTTAATTTTTCTTCTATATGCATCTGCCCTATTTTACAATTTTATGCAGCCTCCTGTGATTTTTTTCTCTGTTGTCACTTAATGCTTATTCTTACAGACACAGTGTCGGGGGAAGAACAGATCCACCACAGCTTTTTAGCACTTGTTTCTTGATTTTTATAGTCAGAATTAGCAGATTAGCTAAACTGCCTGAACTGTAACACTGAAATCATTGCTTTCAGCAGCACAACTCCTGATCAGGGGCTGAACTTGGTTTGGGGTAGCTCCTGGGTGCTTCCAGCCAACAGCCAGGGACTTTCCACTCCTGCAGCAGTGTACTCAAGCACCATTTACTTCTTTCTGGTTATTAATAGAGTTTTCCTAAACTTGGACCCACCACCAAGCTAAAAAGCTGAAGTGCTTGTAACTGATCAAGCATCCCTGTTCCGAACACTTCCGCTGCTTTGTTTGAGATAGAAAATCCAAGAAGAGAGAACTAGGTAAAAACAGTGCAAAAAGGAGGGCACACAGAGACTGCACAACTACAATTAAACTGCAAAACACACATTTTGCAAAGGATAAATAGAAAAAAATGGAAATACAAAGAGGAAGAGAATACCTTGCTTAAAGGAGAATACTTCTGCAGCTGAACAATGCACACAAATCCCTAGAACTTCATCCCATCATAGATCTCAGGATCAGAGTGAAAATTATCCTCCAACACAGCAGAGACTTGCATCCACTAAGAAGCTTATAAATGAGTAACAGGAACCATCAGCTGGTCTTGGCCTTCCAGTGCACACACACACATTGCTACTTGAAAAGCTTCGCTATACTGTACCTCAAACACAGGTCATATCTTTCACATAAAAGATCACCAGCCCTTCAGCACCCACAGATTCCAATTATCACCTACCGTTCTAGTGCACAGCAATATGACAGAAAGAAATGACTGACCCCTCTATTCTGAAGTGATAGAAAATACTTATTCTCAGTGCTGATGACTGCAGACCTGCTGCGCAAACTGGTGTAGTGTCCGTATTATTCTTGCACCAGCCAAGAAGTCAACATCTCAGATGTTACATGAATCTCTGCCAAGTACTTCATCCAATCTCCCGTAGTAATTCATGAATATGCAGCAGCCAAATCTCTTTTCCCTTTGACATTATGAGGCGACAGCAAAGGAAAACAAGGGTTTGCTCTTATCATAAGTCTCTTCACAGAAAAATAGAACAAAACTAGAGATGTCCTTGGACAGAGTTGAGAATTTCACTTTATTTCATTTCTATTTCCATTCAGATGCTACTAAAAGTATAAGAAATTAAAAAACAGGTTACAATTCTGTTAAAATGGAATTAAAAATGTGTGTGATGTGTATAAAGACATGCAGAAAAAGAATTATCTTATGGTGAAAGCACCAGACTGCATCTGCAGAAAGCAGAATTAATTCCCTGCCCTGTAGAATACCACATATATCATGCTTGGTCCAATCCAGAAACCTTTGAGAATAGAAAGAGCCTACATATCTAGCAGGAAAGAATATAACTTTGGATTTGACCATTCCTCTTCTCCTTGTCCTGGTGCAAGTTCTTTTATTAGGAGGAAATAAAAGCACTAAAATGTTAAAAACAACACAGCACAAACAAAGTTATGCTTTTTTTTTTTCCACGGAGCAATTCCAAGTAAATGATGAGATCATTTTCACTTCCTAATTGCTTTAAAAAAAAACCTAATTACAATGGACCTTCACTAATTCACTAATGTTCAGGATAACCATTACAAATTACTTGCTCATTTACAAAATTCAGCAAGGAAACTCACAGAGAAAAGCATCAGAAAATGAACTTGCTTCATTTAGATTGTCAATTGTAATTTATGGTTTCTTCAATTATTTACAGTGTGATAATGCTTCCTATTATACAAACTAATGTATCACCTTACATTTTGGAAGAACAATGAAATCTTAATTTTGTAAGAGATTTCTGCTAGAAAGGCACTGTTACTAGGGAAAAGAAGAAGGATTGTGTGTCTGTCACAGAGTTTATGGGTGGATATCATGTAGCACATCTTCAAATGGGAACTGGAAGAACAAATTCAGACCCTAGCACGGCAGCCAAATTCCCACGTATCCCTACACAGAAGAGAGGTCGCTGGTTCTTGTACAAGGTTATTTTCCCTACATGAAAAAAATAACTAAATCCAAGTAAAAATTATGTGATCAAACAAAAAGGTCATAGTTTGCAGTTCAAAAATGTATCTTATTTACATTAAGGATTTTTAGGAACTTTTTTGTAAGTGGAATGTATTTGTAGATCCTCATCATCCAAGACATGCCATGAAATCTGACTTGAACCTAGAAAATTTAATTACTGGCCAGCAGGAGAACCACAAGACTCAGGAGAGAGCCATTAACTTATGAATCTCCTCTGGCTGAGAGGCTGGTGGGAATTTTTGGGTGTTGTTACACTATATGCTTCTTACATACAGAAACCTCCCCAAAAACTTGGAAAGACCCAGTAGAGACTGGAATTGTTCATACTCAAGTTGCTTAGAAACTTCATTCATCCTGAGAACTAATTATGCAAGTATAGTTAGGAGGACCATCAAGGCAAATTAAATGTCTGAAAGATAATGGACATATTCCCTTTATAGTAACCCCATAAAAACTAGCTAGAACAAAGATAAAGAAATGTATATTTAGCCTTCAGTTACATAAAATTTTGTTTATTTCAGCTACTCCACAGTTTTCACACACATTTCACTGGAGACAATTCTTTCAGAGCTAACTCCCTGCACCTCTAATCACTTGTTTACCCAGAAGGAAATAAAACCAGCATTTTGAAATATCAAAAGAAAACATTCTGACTTTCCCCCTCTTTTTATTTGTCAAAATGTATTTCCAAATAATTTTAGTAACCCAGATTCTGAGTTTTGCAGGAAAACCAATATTAGCTGACATTTTATCAAAAAGGCTTCCAAAGTTATTTCATATTCGCTTCCTCTACTAACAGTGTGAGAGCAGTGAAGATGGGAACGCCAGGCATTTCTTGGCCACCACAGTGATACAGTGATGGTACAACAACATAGACAGAAAATGTGACCCAACTTTGTTGTTATTACAATGGTAAGGATATGAAAATTAAAATTATGCAAAACAGCAGAACTGTATTTCCTTCAATTTTTAAGCCTTCATTTGCATTAAGTGATAACAGCTTCAGAAATGCACACAGCAAATGTCTCACTAACTGCATTTAACCAGTGAGCAACAGTTTGATGGCTTAGTAAGAAAAGACTTAACTAAAAGTTATGGCACAGCTGAATTGCCGTTTGCTTCCCCGGAGTGAAGAACAGGGAATTTCAAATCTATAATATTAGAATGAAAATAACAGACCAGACAAAAACACAGTTAGAGCTGATTTACTACAACAGGACTGGTTTGTTTCTCCTATTACTCCAGTGCAGTCCAAGATAAAGACAGTTATTTTGGAAATTGAGTGATTAGCTTTTAATTGATATCGGTACAAGATTGCATTAGTTAAATCTGACTAACCTTTGCTCTGAAAGTACATACAGCTTGCACCAAGGCAACAATAGAAAACCCTCTGAAACTGCTTTGGTGCAAATGTGTCTGGCCACAAGTTTTGGAGGACTGTGCTGAACCTGAAAGACTGAGCAGCCCCCAAGGGGAAGTGCAGAAATACAGGTTTGTAGTAGAGCACCAACTCAAATGAATGAGTCTCCAGATGGTCAAGAGCAGATTGGTCAAGTTAAATGCAGTTTCAGCACAGCCAAGAGCAAATCCTAGAGGTGAGCACTCTATCTACCTGAGCACTGTATGCTTCCTGCCTCGCCAAGGACCCTCCTCAGGTCACAGTGTTTACAGAGCCTTGGAACAAGGAATAAACCCATCCCTGGTGACCCCATCTGCTGGTGGGGGATTTTGAGGGGGGGGATTAATAAATCAAAAAGAAGAGGAGTCAGCAAGGGCTCATCAGGTTAGAATTCAGCTGTGGTGCCTGGGCTGTGGGACCAAACCCAGTCTAAGTCGTGAGGAAACTGGAGGCCGTTCTCTTTCATTCGCAATCAGAACATCTGATTTCATAGCTTTGGCAACAGACGTGGGAAGAAACACAGCACTCCAGCAGCCTGCACATTAATGAGGTATGGCAGCACTTCACATGGAAGAACTCGACAGAGAGGGAGAAAAGAGTTTATCTCCCTCCAGCTGGCTTTTCATTCTACTGCTCCTTCGTGATAAGGCTTCTTCATTTCTACTGATTCCAGACAGCAGCTGAAACAAAAGCTGATACTACATAATTAACAATGGCTGGCACATACAATCAGCACCCTGCTGGGTCATTGTGGAGATGCTACAGCCCTCCAGGCTCAAAGCAAAGGCACACACCTGCCCAAAAGCCTTCTACCTATAGCTGCTTTTTTCTGGAAGTAACCACAGGTAAGAAACTCTAAGGTAAAGGTTAGCAGAGGTTGATTAAATACCCATTTAAAGAACAGAGGCCAAAAGGTTCATCTAAAAGTACCTTTAATTTTATTTCTGTCCCAATTTATTTCAATATTGTAATTTTCTTTTGACGTAAATTCATCATAAAAGATTAAATAACCTATATAAGGGCCAAATTAAGGGCAGACTGTGCACAGATATCTGGAGTACTCCTATAAGGTAACTACATTTTACAGAGTACTTCCTACAAGACATTTCTACCTACAAGTCCTGCAGTGCCTATGGCCTCAACCCATCACAACAATCTTACCATGGAAGCACCTATCTAGCAAACTCCCCTTATTATATCCAGTAATCACCAACACTTACTCATCATCACAGACACCTATGACAGGCAAAGAAAACTATTCCTATCTTTAAGAGCTAAAAAAACCAGAGCAAACCTCAGATACTTAAGTACTTATACAAACATGTTTCTTTGCAAATCAGAAAGCAGAAAAGGCTCAGAGGTGTATACAAACGGGTGGGTAGGAGCTTCACATCTGGAGGTACAACTCCCAGCTCAACATTACATGAACACTCACATAATAACTGAACCAGGTACTGCACAGCTATAAGGTTTCCACATGAGGGCCATGACTGCTCCTTCATTGCCCTTCATCTTTCCTTTTCTTTGTTTCTTTGTTCAGTTCCCCATACCTATCCCTCCCCCACAAGCTGTTGTAAAGTTAGGTAAAACCAGTGCTCACTTTCATCAAACTTTTTTATTTTCAGTTACTTCAGTGTTGCAAGTTTGCAGCATGTTTCTTACTCTTTTTTTCTCTCATATAAATCTTTCAGAAACAGCGTCTGTTGAGAGTGTGACAAATATTACTTTCCAGTCCCTTTGTTCTTTGTGGATTTTTTTTTTTATCACTTATTTCATTTTGCTGCAAACAGCACCTTTGTACCTTGGAAAAATTCAATAACCATGACTCAATCTAAACCCATACTGAGCTGTCTTCTGTTTCATCTTGCCTATTAAAATCAGCACATAGCATTTGATGAGTAGAGAGGGGCCTGATTCCAGCTACAGAAACCCTAACCAAGTGGAGGCACACGCAAGAGCCGTGAAAGAGCCTCTGTGTCACGTAGGGCTGCACACGTCAGTCCCTGCGCCTTTCAACACGAGCACTCTCTTTGTCACTCTTTAGAGAAGCCTGTTTCAGTAATTATGCATCCTCTTTAACGTTTCTTTCATCAGCTGGGAAGGATGAGTCTTCTTGCCTGGTGCTTTCACAGACTGCTGTCCCCCAGCACCAGTCATGTCACTTGCCTAAGTGACAGGAGTGATATTTCATTATAGCACAGGTCCTGTTCTATGTATTAAATGTCAGCAGTGGGGTGGCAACTGGAAGGGGGAAAAAGCACTATGGTTTTTATTACCCAAAGCCATCATCCTTTCAACAATAATCAAAGGGGGACCTGAGGGCTCTCATTTTCATAGAGGTGATTATTTCTGCTGGAATCAGTCCTAGACCTTTCTTTTTTCTTTGGCAGGGGTCAAACACCCCAGCCCAAACTGTGCAGATGCTGGAGGGAAGCCCTCCCCACAGACCTGTGCAGGCACTTGCAGAGAGACAGTAATGCCACACACCCCCATCCTCAGCAAATACCACTGGCTCTTTCAATAAGTGGTTCTTTGCAGGCACCCCTATGTTGCAGTTCAGCATTTTTAGTCACATGGATACTAGCAGATCTTACAGTGCTTTTCCAGAAGCTTCCCTTTAGTTCCTGTTTCCCATCTTAGGGTCCCAGGAAGCTGTGGCGAGGGTCATACAGCCCCGTGGCTAACAGACACCGATCGACATGTACTACTCAGCCATGTCCTTGCACACACAGTGCCATGGAAGGAGACCACTTGTGAGCCGAGTCCTTGGTGGATGAGGTGCAGCAGCCCAGATCCATTACCCGCAAGATGCACGTTTACAGCTAGACACAACACCACTACCCATCACAGTGCTGAGGTAGCCAATCCCCAAGTTTCAGCAGCAATTACACGGTCATGTACCTCACATCTTAGGCTGATGCCAATACAGCTAATTTAAATTGGTTAGTCATCCTTCCTGTTTTAAACAGTACAATTTAATCTTCAGTATTTACAAAGAATAAATATACACTTACAAGAAAAAAAATGGTTTTTGTAATGGTAATAAAGCAAGTCTAAACTTCATATCAGTTCCATCTGCAAGTAACATCGTTACATTTAAAGCCCACAGAAGATTTAAACATGAAAATATGTGGTATTAGAGCACCACAGAGAATCTGAAAGCACACTGTTGAAGGAAGCTGCATTTAAACGAACACAAGCATTTTATGTTCTAATGACCTTCCTAAAAACTTTCCATCTAAAAGACAGACATACTGGATGAGTTCAGTTGTTTGGAGTCTCTGGCTGGCCAGGGAGAGGCAAGTCTTCGAAAAGAAGGTAAGTCTTCAAAACCTGAATCACAAGTAGGTAAATATTGTTTCGTTATACCCACATCACTATTTCTCCTTAGGAGAAAGAGATTTTCACTATTACAAAGGAGTATCAAATGAGTTTCAATAGGATTTGGGCATTAACTCCTAATACCACTTTCAATGGCTATATAAATGGTGCATTCAGCTTTAAAAAACAATTGATCATTTTGAAAACCCCAAAATCTCTCATCACAGGCAGCTCAACACAAAAGTACTATCTTTAATTTTCAGCAGCCCATGAGGAGGTAGACTTTCTGCTATTCATAGTTGTGCAGCATTTGGTTCTACAACTGACAATAACCAAATAATCCAGATGGTGTCAAGAGGGGGAGAGGACAGAACTGTTGAGAGCATGTGGCTGTGTTCGGCAGTGAAAAATGTGATGGTTTAACTTCCAACAACCATTGGTTTGGGCAGGAGAAAGGTAAAGCAAGCGTAGCCTGGCTGCTAGCATAGTGCACTGTGCCATGCCAGTCCCTCTGAAATCACAGGTGACACAAGAGACTCAGCATCACTCTGAGCTCCAGTTGTACTACCATTACATCTGGGGAAAGAATTCTTAGCATTTATGCATATACAGTATCAATTATTTCTGTTATATTAACATTACAGCTTTATGGCTTACAATGCTCATTATAAAAGCAAAATAATGGTGATAGACAACACTTGAAGATGCTTTTTCAAGCACAGCAGTAATGAAAGGATAAAGAAACGATAAAAACTGGACAACCCTCCCCCAAAAAAAAAGCAAACAAAAGAAACCCCACACCAAAATAAATGTTTTCAAGTATCTCCGAATCAGTGACATCTCACAAAAAAAATATAAAATAGATCTACTAGCTAGGAATTATTTTTTAGGTAAGTCTAATATATACTCAGCTATAATAGGTATCTCTCTTGAACTATAAATGTTTGCTGTTCAAATGTATAAGCCAGAGAGTGTATGTCCTTTAGTGGCCTAGCAAATTATTGTTATGGTACCCTAGCCATTACAGTAAATATTTCATGTAAGAGTAATCACATGCTACTTAATTCCCTAATTATTATTACTTTTCAAGTATCATTTCTTTAAATAATTATTAACAGTAATAATTATTATTAATACAACATTAATGTATTAAGAGTTTACAGCAGACTACAGCTAAAGCTGCAGCTGGAGTATTTCTTGAGTTCTGCAAAGACTTCAAGTCTTTTCAAGAGTCACCAGAAAACACACAATTTCCTCATCTAATTTCTAAGAGTGTGTCCAAGAACTGCTGCAGCAAGTAAGGAAGAGAGAAAAAAGACAAAGGTGCAGCTAACGACACAAAATGAAACAAGAAAACAGGGTATATAGTAGGAAGGGGAAGATCACAGAAAGTCAGTCTGCTACTCAACAGGAAAGAACATCTCAATAAATGATGCTGAGCAGAGCAAAGCATTTACTCCCCCTTCTGCCTCAGTCCTCAGTAAAAAAGGTTAATTGTGATCAGATGGACAGAAAATTGATGCTAGCTCAAAGAGACAAAGAGATGAGTGTATGAACTATGACAAAAATCAGAGGAGAACCAAGAATACTTGCCTACAGTGGAAGGTTCTGTATCTGTTGGACAGAAAATAAATAAATAAAAAAAACCCAAAGGACTACTGAGGGTACCAGTTGTACAGATTCGGGAGCAGAAGTTAAGACAGGTGAGAATCCAGATTGCTAGAAAATAAGCAAGGAAGGATCTGGGGATTTATACATCATTCAGCATGCAGAGAAATACTGAAATAAACAACCTGTAGGAAACCAGAAGATGACATGAAGATGAGCAACAGTCAACGTGGATTTGTGAAGAACAAATACATGAATTGAAGTGAATGTAATTTCATTTCTCTGACATTTCTTAATGTTTTACTTGACAGTTTATAAGCAACCTTGGGAAATATAGTCTAGACAGACTGACTGTAGCCTGGTCAAGAAAACATACTGTGAACAGTATACAACTGAATTGGGAAGATACACTGGGAAGCTCTTTAGCAGATGCTGCCACTCAGGGATTTTGTTGCAAATGGATACCTTGGAGTAAGAAATACTTCCCAACATAGATTCTTTGTCAGCACTCAAGAACTCAGGAACACTTCATTAATTGGCAAATGTGCTTTCAGATTAATTGGCTGTCTTATTTTAGTCGTTTGGCTTCTCTGAAGACCTGCATTTATGTCTTCATTTGTGAGTTTATTAGACACATGGGGAAGAGATACAGGAAGATCTCCGAGTACAAAAGTACAGTTCATACAGGGAGATAATGTTCCTCATCTTCAAAAAACAGGCAGTGTTTCAAAGTCATGTTTTCAAACATGTAAAGTCACATGACATCATCTATTTTGATGTAGATTTCCTAACTGTAGTCACTAGGGGATGCAGAGCTGGCAATGAAAGTCAGAAAGCTACTACAGAAGTTTGCAATGTAGCCACTCCTCCAAAATAAATTAATCTGGTATCATCCTGACTTCTGGGGTTATCATCCTGATTTCTGGGGCTATTGAGCACCCTCAGTTCCTAACAAATCTAGTGTCAGCTTAGGACACTTGGCAGCTCCCAGACCTCAGGGTATGTGACTCATACGACGTCAAATGAGTTTTCCAGTTCAGCAACTGCATTAATACTTCCCGTGTTGGTGAGTTACGTGCAAAGTGTATCGTCCTATTTGAAACTGTGTAAAAATGAGATTAGGCATGCCATGGCTTGATGCGAGTGCTAGCATTTTATAACATATGTTCACTTGAAGGCCCATGCTCACAGCCATGTGGCCTTGCCCCTCCAGAGGATGCAGACCTGCTCCTGGCATCAGCAACGCTTTCTTCCATGAACATTCCATAAGTGAGGAGGTAGTGCTGCAAATCACCTTAAACCCCACTCTTAAAGATCTCTGCAGGCTGCCCTCTGGCATCCTCTGGAAATACTGGTTAAAAACCCTCCTGAATGTTAAGCTCCATTTATTTTTCTGTTTAGACATTTAGGATTACCAAAGCTTTACAGGCTTTTGAAAAATCTGATCCTCGAGATACACTTTTCACAGTGGAAACTGCTCATCTTTTAGACTTGGTTATTTTTGTTGTTTGCTTTTTTTAAAATCCAACTTCTTAGATGAAATAGCATTTCCTCCATTAAGAAAATTAATTGACTAAAGTTTAAAAGGAATTTGGAATATTCATACTTCAGTTTCCCTGTAGCATACATGCCTATAACTTAGCCACCCTCTAGACACATTTTAGAAAGTTTTTCTATTCCCTATGTAGTATTTTACAGCCCCTGATACATTTTCTGTTGTTATACTGGTGCTTCATGTTTTTTTCACCTTAGATGGGAAATGATAACTCAGGGTGCCCTCCCATCACTTCCCTGCAGCTTCTCTAGGCTAAATGACACTCCATTCTTTCAGTCTGTATTTGAAAATTCTAGCCCTAACCATGTTCTTTCAGACCGATGCAACTGCTTTTCCTGAACTTACGAAGACCAGATTTATCTGTCCTCAAAGTCTCAGACTCCTTTTCTTTTTCACAGATTTTCACATAAAATGACTCAGAAACATGGAATGAACAGAACTTTCAGGTTTCATTATAACACGTTACAAAATATGAACAGGTTGCCACTAAAACACTACTAGGAATAGAGAAACAACTTAAGACTGTAATGCAAATGAGGTTTTACAGCTGGTAAAAGTAGACTATAATGGTTACCTAGCAGTTTGAGAGCAAAAAGTATTTTCTATACATACTGAAATAAATTCAAACATGTTTCTGAATACTGATCCCTTTCATTAGTAGCAAGACATGCAGAAACTATTTCTATTTTATTACACAGCAAGGATTTTCACATAATTAGATTCTTTTTTTTCTGTATTCAAACTTCCTACTAATTGGTAGTGCTGGATATTCCTAAATGAATAGCATCAATTTTTTTATATTTATCAGGACACGATCATATGTTTTATGCCGGGAACATTCCTTTTGCAAAATAAATGAAGTCCCAGGCACAGGTTAATGGAAGCTTCACCACTAACTTCAAAGGAACCAGAATTTTACCCACAGATCTAACACAACATCCTCAGAGGTTAATGAGAGTCTTTCCACTGACATCAGTGCGGTTTGAACAAGGGTAAGAGTTGCTCTAATTCATTACTTTAGGTCCTGACGAAAACACTTAAGTATTCCTCTAAGTGTATGCTTCAATGCTTTCCTAATTTGGTCCATATTTATTAGCGATAGGGAAAAGAACCAGATATTTTCTTTCAACCATCTTTACTTTGCTCTATGGGCTGAATATGAGAGTAGATTCTGGTTATATTGTATTTCTGTAAGGTTAGTTAGAAAGACATCTGGGAACTTGCATTCGTAAGTGTTTTAATCTTATGAGAAATTCCTCTCAACCTAGTTATCTAGCTTCTATCATCCTAATTCCTGGAATGCATCATTATATATGCTAAAATAGTAATTTATCCCCTGATTATTTCTTTAAGAAGGAATTCTTGCAGAAGTGTCAAGGCCATGTAAGAATTAGCATTAAATTACCCTGAGGCATTTCAGACCAACACTTTTTAAGCAGGCCTATTAAAACCAATGATGAGTTTTGAGTAAAACCTATGAGACTCATCCATGACCAATTGAGTATAGAAGTTTTAAATTCCTCTTCTGCCCCCTCCCACTCAGCCCCAAACGAACAGAATGTTTTCAATATCCAAGTAGGACAGCACTGACTAGGAAACATTATCATGCTTAATGACTAGCACACAAAAAACCAGAACTGAACCCCAGAATGTTTTCTTATGAAAATTACATTTGGTATTTCATTATAGCCATGCAAATAAATTGCCATCCTGTTACTTTTTTGTAAGATAGTAGCAACCAGAAGTCCCAGTCATGATTGGAAAATCTGTGTTACCGGGTATTTTCATACTTAAATCCATGTGTTTATCATTTATGATCTATATAGACAAGATAAAGGATCATTATCTGTTCTGGTCAAAGGTGGATCAAGGCATAGAGAGATCAAGTGACCTTCTGTAGTTTGCACAGGAAGACCCTGGCTAAATGAGAAGGCAAATCTTCAAACCCAGTCCTAACCCCTCTTAATAACAGTATCCATCTTCAACCATTTTTTCCCAAAAGCTTGCAAGAAACCACCTGCCCATAGAAGACCAAATATTTGAAACACTGCTGAAGGATCAGAGCCAAATCATGAATCCCGCAGAGAACGGTGCCGCTCACTCTCCAGGGTAGCAGCAGTGTTTGTTCTGATGGTAGGCTCAATCTCTTACTACAATTTCTATTTATTGGTAAGTCTCCAATGTTCTGGCTATCCTTTACAAGCACGTTGCTTGGACACATCAGATAATCTAGACATGATTAAAAACATAGAAGTGGGGAGCTTTGCAAAGGCAGTATGGCACACAACATTTATTCTTTCCCAAACCAAAGCAGTAGGTGCACTGGGAGAAACTTAGCAGAGCTGGGAGATGCAGCTCCTGTGAATGAAAAGCCTCCATTCAGCCAGGCAATGTTATTTGTCCCAGCGCAAGGCAACAGCACCCAGCTCCAGCTGAATGCAGAAACCAGCAGAGACAGTGCTTTTACCAAGGCAACAAGGCCCCATTTCTGCCCTGCTATTCAAACACTTCCCACGTGCCCCCCACCAGTGGTTGCTGAATCCCGAGACAGTATTGTCCTGCCAATGAGATGGCAGTGTTACTGCCGTTGTCCTTTACTGCCCAGCAGCAAAAGGGTTTAAATGGCAGTAGTGACAATCTCTATATAGAGCATTTCTGAAGCATGAGACTTCTCAAGGTAAGACTAGAGCAAAGAAATTTCTGTAAGGAGAAAAATAATGCAAAACTTTTACTGTAAACATCATTCTTGCCATCTCTCTGGTTCTGCTACCAAGTATGGCAGGAAAGACACTGGCAGCCACTAGAAGAATTTTGCTACTAGAGAAGGTGAGAGATTTCCACCCCAGTCAACAGCAACGTGTACTGAAAACTCAACACTGAATTTCAAGAAGAGTTATGATGTCAGGTCTCCATCTCACAGGGTCACGTCTCATGTGCACTGAGACATCTGACCTTTGAAGGGAGCTTCTAGACAAGCATAAGCATAGAGACAGAAATGCAAGTCATAGTCAGCAACTGCACAACATAGTGAAATCAATGAAGCAGCTACTCCACTGACATATCTTATAAGTCACTTGGGTTGCATTGCATTAGTCACGCTCCTGAGTATAAGTTGTTTTTGTTTTAATTTAGAAAAACTATCACACTTATTCCGCTGAGCAGGAGGGGGAAGCATTTCTGCCCTACTCTAACCTTATATAGTGATAAGCAAAAAACATAGCCATATGTCTGGGGGAGGCAGTTGGTAGCATGTGGGCTGTGCTGAGTGAGTATTTTACTGGATTTGTGAAGTCCTTGGGACACTAGGCTCTTTGGGCCCCATCCAGTAAGAAATAATTGGAGAACAACCCAAATGCAGATCAGAAACTAATGTCTTTGAGCTTTGGTGGTACGGAAGTGATGGTTGGGGATTTGTATTCATTTCTCTAGATCCTGGTCTTTACAGGGATCTGTGCAATATTCCAAAGGATTTGAAGACAAACAGTTCAAAATACTAGAACATGACAACCCAGTTTCTAAATATGATGCCAATTATGATAAATGTAGCAACATTTGGAACAGAGATATGGTCACGGAATCATTTTCCAGAAACTAGAGAAAATGCAAGCTTCAGAGTAGTGGTATTTATCTCATGCAACCTGAAAATAATCTTTTACAGTTATTGGCCTCCAGCTAGAAACTAGATACTTCTGAGTATCCAGGCCTCAGCTCTAAGTGAGGACTGGAGTACAGTGTCACAAGGTTCCCTGTGCATGCCACCATGGCTACTACTGCACCAGTCTCTTTGCACAGCACCCTAAGAGCCACGTGCACCAAGTGAGGTGCTGCTGCATAGAACACTGCTGGTGGTTCCCAAAAAAACCAAGCTGGGAATGCCAGATGTAGGAAATCAAACAGTGAGTACTCCCCGCATTGGCAGAAGAGAGCTACTCAGCATGCCAATAAACATATTTCCATTTTGAACCGCTGGGATTTTTTGCTTTGCAAGCACAGATTACACATATGGGGAAAGCATTATTCTTCTGTTCAAAGTTATTTTTCAATAATTAAGGAATAAAGTTAAATTCTCTGCATATAATGAAGTGGAAGTGTCATTTAAGCAGACAGCTAATTGTTTCACAGTGCCACTAGCCAGGTTTTTTTTGTATCCATCACATCCTGATTGCAAGTATTTTTTCTGGTCATTCCCTTTATTTATCTTTCTGATAATACAGCTCTGCAAAGATTTACATAATAGCATGAAAGTTTGCTGGTAACATAAGCCCTGTGTTTCACTGCAATACCTCAAGCAATTTGCTGACAATATTTTTCTGCAAAATTAGATATGGAATTTGGAGCAAAAAGCTGCTGCCTTGACAGACATGAATTCCCTTGTTACTGAACAAAGGGTTCCTCTTTTTTTTGTAGCAATAATGAACCAAGAAGCTATAAAGGAGGGAAATAACATTGGAAGATTAACGATGACGAACCGATTTGGAACAACTCCATCAGGATTGAAGCTTCCTTCCCCTTGTTCCCCAGCCCCTTTCAGTATTATTAACGCAAAACAAAATGAAAAAAACCCATCTATGGAAAAAGGCTAAGAACTCCCCCAGGAAGATCTGAAACAATGAGAGGAAAACAAAGAATGTGAGGATGCACAGCTCTGAGCAGGAGGAAAACATCCAGGTGGATTTCAAGGCTGAGAACAATCTTCAGACAGCCGGAGAGAACGCTTTGAGCAGATGACGTGGAGACCTCGGCTGGAAGAGCTCAATGTGCCACAAACTCCCTTTGCTTCCTTTAGAAGATCTGGAGGATCCATGCAAAGGTGGTGAAGCAGGATGGGGACATGGGAGCCGAGCTGCTACTTACAAAAAGGAAAGTGGGAGTTAAAAACACTCATAAAAAAACCCACACCAAACTGGACAACAATGTCCTTTTGAAGCTGAACTATGCCACCACAGTTTTCAATTTAAATTCACTGCAAAAATGCAAAGGTGATTGTTTGTTTGTTTTAAATAAGGCACAAAGTTACCTTAACACTTACTTTTACAGAAACACATACAAGATGCACAGAAGCGTAACTGCCACACGTAAGAATGATGCTACTGCACCAAAATCTGAAAGGATGGCAGAAGAGAGCCCCAGCTGTGAAAATGAATGACAGTCCCTTGCCCCTGTGCACATCCCGCAGGAAAATAAATTACCATAAAGAGGTTCATTACAAGATAAACCATAGCACAACTTTATTCTGTTATATTTTTCCTCCACAGCATATACTTTCGTGTGATTACGGTTTTCTTTTTGCTCTTTTGTTCCCCCTCACCTCTCCCACAGCCTAGTGATTCCTGTGCCTCCCTCTCAGCAAAGCCACCTCCTCTTGATAGACCCTCTGATTGCTTCAAGCAGTTTGACAATGAATCTTTTCTTACCTGTGGAAATTAATTTGGGGCCCATTTTCCTTTTCAGAGGTGCCTTTTAACAGAATTCAGAGCTATCTCGTATCTTCAGGATAGAAAGCAGGCTGAACTCTTCAAGCCAGAATTTAATGCTATTTCAGTGCACGTATGTTCTGTTTGGATAATTTTCTCCCCTCAGAAAATATGTCAAAGTAGTTAAACTTATGAAGAAATCCCACAACCTGAGTTTCAATGAAATAGTGTTTTTCCAGCCAACACTGCTTCCAGGACTACACTTACTCCAATCACATGCTCCTAATAACAAAGCAATTGAGCCTTCTGGAACAGACATTTATTCCACATGAAACAGCAGATCAGCCCTTTTAAACACACACTGTTCTTATCTGCCCTCCAAATTTCCTCTCCTTACAACTGTAATATTCTCAGATAGAGTTCTCTCAGGTAATGGGGAGAGGGAAATCACAAGGTCAGACAGGTTTGGGTACAGGCTACTTTTGGATACAGACAAAACATCATTCAAGGTGCTTGTCCGTCAGTGCCCACTCTCATTCATACCTTCACATGTCTCTCTAAAGAACAAAAGCTGGAATCATTGTCCCTTCATTTAGCAATACTCCTAGCAAATCTCATGTGTTTCTACGAGCTTTCTAAAACATAGATGCAGAAACTGTTTGCTTCTGAGGATATCTTCAAAGGAAATGGGAGATAAAAGACAGAAACAAAAAGAAAGCATAACCATTTCAAGATGTCTCCACAGACTATCATTGCAGTATTGCTCTTCTATTGACATTTGCTTTTCCAGATGCTGTTTCTATACTTGGTGATATCTGAAGGAATTGTTCTAATACTGGAGGGGGCTACTGCATCACCTGAGTACCCCCCTGCTACTCTATGATTCTATTTTTGGTTTCACCATGGTTGTTTATTTGTTGGTGACTTCAGCAAATATACTTACCTTGCATGGAGATATTAAAAATATCTGGAGCATATGATAACAGAATAGTTTCTATTACCAGAGATTTTCTCCTGAACATGTGTTATAAATTGCAAGTATTTATTGCACTTGCTGTAAAATGCATTAGCTAAAAAGAACAAATAGATCAATTATTACACAAAACTTTCATTGCAAAATCACCTACTATGCTATTAATGTTAATGATACCAAATTGTTCTGTGTAATTCCAAGAAGATTCTTTCAGAGGTAGTATCCTAATACTCTTACTTAACTGCTTATTACTGTTGCTCATGGTCATGGATATTTAAAAATAAGATTACATAATTACAAGGGTATATTCCCTTTCACTAATTGTGACCAGGCACATATTACAGATGTTACAGGTACCAGGATAGGTAGCCAACTAGCCAAAGTCTAATTAGACACTTCCTATCCCATCATGTAACTCTTGGGGAATAAAAAGTTGAATACTGCAGAGCATTTTGATGACCACACAATTGAAAGCAAAAGCTACATAAACATGAAAACCAAAGGATAAAACAACAAATTAATCCCACAGAGGACCGCATGAATCTGTCACATAGATGTGTGTAGAATTCAGAAGAATGCCCAAGCCAATTGCTTGCTAGAAAACAATGAGAAAAACAAGAAAGTGAGGTAAATGAGGACCTGTCCCAAGCATGCAGAAAGTCTGAAAGAGCATCAGAAAACAGAGAGGGCAATTTTCTGTGCCCTAATTTTTTTGCCATTCCTCATTGCAAAGGCCCGCTTCCTTCTGTGCTGTTCAGGGGATCAGGGAAAAGCAAACACATAAAGACACAAATATCACAAAATGTTCCAACTCAACAGTTTTGGTTATCAGGGAAGTCTCCAAACAGTAGCAGAGAAGGATTAAGATAGGGAAAGGTTTGACATAAACCACAGCTAATCAGAAACGTGGCAGGGATTGCTGGTCAGAAATAGTGGACTTGCTGAAATTCATAGTGCCACAGTGCTATGAGCCAGAAGCCACGTCCTACAGCCCCTCAGTTTACACTAAGCAAAGTGTGAGGGCATGATCCTACTACAGTTGCTTTCTCTCTTTGCAAGACAGACCTGCAAGAAGTCAAACTGAATCAGATCTTGCAAGAGACTTTAAAACTAGTAACTAGAAGCCTTCTGGCATGAAGGTTGAAAGGTAAAAAAAGAAAAAAAACACCCCAAATCTGCCATCACTGCTGAAGTTTATCTCAGAAACAACATGTTCTGTGCAAGGTTGCCAGCCTAAGCACAGCTCTCCGAGTGGTGTTACCCACCCAAATTAACCACAAAAGAAGTTGGAAGAACTGTAAAAAAGGTTGACATATTTGAGACGCAGCAAGGTAGCAAAAGAATTTGAATTGTGACAATTTGGGGCAAAGACAAGGATGAATGAAAATTGCACTCTGAAATTACAGCTCTGGACGGGTTAATTTTTGCCCATCTTCTACAACTTTTCCCCTGACAATCTTGAAAGTTCAGCTTGAGCTTTTAGACTTTGTGCTTGTCCCAACTCCTATTATGTTCTTAGCATTAAGAGAACACTTCCAAATTCCCTACTGAATAATCACATTTAAAAAGAAGAAGTATTTCGGGGACAGGTTAGTACATACATCGAATAGGAAAGAGAGGATCAGCCATAGATGATAACATCTTACAGGAGGTCAAGAAGCATAGAGACACAGAAGAGAACTGCAAAAAGTCAAGCTGAACCTCATCTTGGGAGGGACTTTAAATCAAGTAACTTGAGGTGTTCTGGCCTGCAGGTTAAAAGGTGAAAATAAAAAATTAATTTATAAAACCAACCACACAAAAAAAAATCCAAACCCAAGGACATTAAGGCAGCGCAGAGAGAGATGGGAGATAACCCACTGACAGCCACCTAGTCCCTCCTCCTGTCTGGCCTGGCTGCTGAGGAGGCACGTGGATGGCTGCATTGCTTTGCCCAGCCCAAGTGACCACAATGTGCCAGTGGGCTCAGGAAGGGCCCACTTCCCACTGACCTGACCCACACTGGTTTGAATGGGAGTAAGTTCCACTGTTAGTTCTCTGGAAAGTGAGAAACACCTCGGATTTGAAGTCAACTTACACAAATGCAGAACAAACAGCGTGGTTTTTACACGAGCAGCACAATAGCTCATTTACTCAGGACTACTTTCCAGCCTTGAGCTCTTGACTTCGATGAGTGATGTCTACAGCAAAGGCAAAGAAACTGAACCTCTGGACAGCTGAAGCTTTATCTATACACACAATTACTGGTGTGGTTTATTTATTTAATGCAGGTACAAGCCTGCCATGTGTCAGGAGACCAGTGCAACATGACAGACCCTCCTCTGGACTGCAAGTAAAAACTTCTCATGCCTATATTGGTAAAAGACATGCTGGCATTGACCACTCATATCTCAGTGCAGTTCACACACACAGACTTGCACTGCACAGACTACATAATGTCAGAATAAAAGTGTCTCGAGTCTTCCGTGCAACAAAGAGCTTCTGAACTAGCCCTGGCTAAAGGCAAGGCAAAAGCAATTTCAAATTCTGTGTTATGTGCTGCCTTTAATTCTAGTCCTTCAGCAAATTTTCTTTAGTCACATCCACTATAAAATGCATGGCATGTTCCTGAGAGTCTTTCAGCTCAGCTGTGCTGGCTCCTACTGCATCAAAAATAGAACCTGATATAGCAGAACCTAAAAAGATATAAACCTCTTTTATTGTGTCTACTTGACTATATTAGCAGATGGCCATGCCCGAGACTATAAAATGCATAACAAATATTCTCTTTACAAGGGGGAGGAGTGCCTTTCAAGATCCACAGCATTAATACAAGTAGCTTCAGTGTACCACCAGCACAACACCTCTAGTAGGAACGTTATCTCTGAGAGCTCTGAAATGGCTGACTTCCCTGTGCTCCCCTCTTACCCCAGTCCACAGCATCAGCAGTTCAGCTATACCCTAGAACATCATTTAACTTGTCATAGAAGAAACTAGTTCTCCCATGCAGGCATGAACATGAGCTGCAGGCACGTGTTGCGAAGGAGACATGTGGCTCTGCTTGCCTCTGAAAACTGTGCATCCCCACCTCACGTATACACACACTCGTGCTGAAGACTGACCCTGCAATGTTGATGCTGGCAGCTAAGCTCCCAACAGGAGGGATGGGACATCTCTGGGACACAAGCTGAGATTTTGCTTTCAAGTGCTGTTCAGTTTATCACCAGCTCTCACCACTGGCTGTGCAGGATAGGCCCCTGAAGGGAAAAAGAGGCAGCTGCTTGTGCATGGAAGCATGTTCCAAATCAGACACAAAGTAAGTGTCTATAAAAATAGTACAGGCTTCGCTTAGCCCACACCAGGCAGAGGCAGGATCCTCCTGGGACAGCCTTCAGTTTCAATGCCCATAGCATCATACCTCCAGGCAATACTGGTAGCAAGTACAAAGTCTGAAACCATTATAAGGGATGAGATGCTTTGTTAGCAAAGGCCAAAGCAGGGTTGAGAACTGCTGGCAGCAGCAGAGGGGACAGGGAAAATGGGGAGAGCAGCACAGCTTGGAAAAAGTTCACCTTTCTTAATAATGGCTTAGTGTGAGATAAGTGTAAATTGGGTTCCTCTTTCCCCAGCTACGTACAAAACACCACTCAAAACCCTGTTTCATCTACAGCAGCTACACAATTATTTAGGCTGTCGGAAACAAATTAATTTAGAAACACCATTACTGCATTTAGTAGCTGTACCTTGAGCTTAACTCATCAATCTTACCCTAAATGCCACATTCTTGTATATGTAGTCTCTGACTATCTCCCACTGCCCACCCCATTTCCATCAGCTGGAGAGAGAGCATGCAAAGGGAACACAAGGACTGGGGCAGGGCTGTAAAAAAACAACAACAAAAACCCAAGCTGAAAGTTCTCTGAGTGATTTTGGGTTTTGCTGAATTATTTTGAGGGTTAGAATATCTCAGGTTGGAAGGGACCCATGAGGATCATCAAGGCCAGCTCCCTGAGCCTTGCAGAGCTACCTGAAAGCATCATTCAGCTGCTCCTTGAACTCTAATAGCCTCTGAGAGTTGTCTGTGAGCTTTGATTCTAATTTATTTATTTTTTAATATTTATATCAAAACACAACAGCATTTTTTTTTCCCAGGGGGAACAAACAAAAACCCACAAGCATCTCTGAAAACTAAGCAAACCCATTTCTAAGGAAAAACTACAATAACTACATGATCTTACAGACACCAGGAGAGACAAGACCAGACCTCCTCAACCCCTCAAAGCAGACAATTCACCACTTAGCTTTTCTCTACAAGGTTCTTCAGCACCAGGTTCATTTCACTGTCAAAAACATAGATACCTGCATTGGTGGATTATTTTAAACAGACATTAATGCCTACAGACTTCTCTGAATACTGGCACTTTGCAAGAGCACAGCTTCCTCATCCAGCTGAGTAAGCCCTTGGGGCTATTATATTATGAATTGACCTTTGAGTGCCATGAGAAATGTTAGCGTCATTCTTTCCAGGGGTGTTTGGGTTTTTTTTCCAGAGGGGAGCAAAGGAGGGAGAAAAATCCATTCCGAAGCAGTAAGCTATTTTCACAATATAAATGCATCTTGATAAATGGAATTTTCATTACAAATTTGTCTGACCTTTAGTAAATAGACCTGCTCCTTTAAAAGCCTGCTCTGATATCTATTAAAGACAAGGGAAAGACTTGCAGAGTTTTCAGCTGTAGATGCATCAGACACAAAAAATTTAGATAGCACTGGCTCCTCAGCTTGCTATTTAAGATGTTTTCATAAAATTTTAATATATTCTTAAACTTTAATATTATACAATCAGTATGTAGTAATTCAATGTCTTAGAAAAAATTAAGTGTCAATAAAACCTATAGTAGGCAGATAATTTCCCAGATTAATTTTGTGCTTATCTTTTTCATAAGACTTTATTAAACTGTATTCCTCTCTTTGTTAGCTATTTTTATGGTAAGTGGGAAAAAAGAGAGCAGAGATACAAATCAGTACTTGCAACTCTTGCCATGCTGCAGGCCCAAAATCTTTGCAGAAACTCTTTTTTATCTGAGGTGTTTGTATGCAGAATGGATTTCTGCTTGTGAATCCTCTGGGCAGCTGTCAGTCAGTAGGAAGGAAATGAGATCTTCTGCAAAGACATTTGTAATTGTAGTTGTCAGATTTGGCAAATGAGGAAAGTTGAGCATCATCTGATCTCCACATTATATATGGGAGCAAGAGAAGTAGTCGCTGTCTGGGTTTTATTCAGTTTGTGCGTACACAAGTTCCATCCCTTTAGCTGGAATTAAATGTACTGAAGAAACACTGAACCCCTAAATGCTTAATCTCAATAACCAGATATTCTCAATTGATGTGCCAATTTTCTAGACAAATTCTCTGTCACTACTGAAGTATCATTAACTAACACATTTTGCTCCATCCCAAAGCACAGATTTGGCGAATGAGTAATTCTACCACTTCATGGCATCCACAGATTTTGTTCAAAACATTGACAGCTTTCACATAGTCATTCCCACTGAATTGCAATGTATTACTCTTTAAACAGCATTTCCTCACCACTGAGAAATATTCACGAAGATATGCTACCTACATAAATATTTAAGTTGGAATTTTGTATCTCCATTCCTGTATTAACCAACAGAAAAAGTCAGCCATAAATCATAACTGTAAGAAGCACTAAAGGTACCTGAAATCCTGGATCAACCTGCTATTGCTGACAATCAACCTCTACTTATAAAGGGGTTGTCATCACTTTTCATTATAAATCCCAAAACAGCAGAAGTAAACAAGTAGCTAATATACATTTTATGTAGGAATAACAAACCACGGATGGCAGAAAGTTTCTGATGAGGTTCTTTACCTCCATTAGATATGTGAACTTGGTAAATTTTTTCAGTAGAACTGATTGCAATTTTTATAAATCTCCATTAGGAAATATTTATTTCATCCTGGATGAGTCAGTAATTCTAAGTGGGATGTGAAGTCTAAGCAACCAAACCTGCAATAATAAATAGGCTTGAACATTGGAGGGGAGGCAAGGCACAGACTTGGACCAGGGTGTCCGAGCTTCACACTGGCATTTTCCTTCTTGGCACTATCTCACGCTTCTTTCACCACTCTCTAGTGCTCCCCACTCATCCCAGAAAAGCCCTTTAAGAGGTCTATTCAAAGAAGGATATTGAGAGAGGGGTGGAAATCACAATGAGGTTTGGGGACAGAAAAACCCTTTCCTACTCAGCTCCATTTTATGCTCTTAAGATAAAGCACTGCATCCATAAGCCGTGCCATAGGTGGTAATAATGATGCTATTTTAGACAAAATTATTCTGCCAGATTTGGAGCCAATCCAAATTAATTCCACTAAACTCAGCTTGAGTCGTTGCAGATCTATGACTGTGCAGTGCAAGTTTCACAGACCACATGGTACCCACAGACCACGTACCAAGCACAACAGACCTAAGGCTGAGATTCAGCAGGCGGGGGATCACGACAGGGCAGCCCTTGGAGCAAGGTGTGCTGTCCCTGCCTTGCTGCCTCCCTGGAGTAACTGGGGTTCAGTATTAAAAGACAAGACAGTAAAACAAGAAAACCTCAACAACCTGCGAACTAAGCTGCCTCTTTACCACTGCACAAACACTTTGCCTGCACACTGGGGCTAGGAACCGTCCATTGTTTGAGAGGAGGAGACCTTGCTGGACCTTCTTTACCTATTTCCCAAGTCTCTGGATGGGGTTTACTAGGAATAGGACTGCAGGGGAGCCTGGTTTCAATACGCTCATCTGAGAGCAACAGCCTATTTATTATTGACCAGTTACATGACACCCGAGAGAAGCATTTCCTCCTGGAGACTGCAGTTGCTCTCCTTGTGCAAACCAATCAGCTCACCTCCTTAAAGCCCATGCTGCCAAAGGAAGAGGAAAAATACCCCGACTCTCCTGCCAGAGCTCAAACTGCATCAGTGCAAAAGCCATTGGGAAATTCTCCAAGCCCTTAAAACTTTATCTTGGTCTTCAACAATATAGTTTCCTTTTGAGTATTTTCTGACTTGCCTGCTCCAGTCAAGCACCCACACAGAATCTTAATAAGGGAGCACAAAGAGGAGAGCACAGAGCAGGGACAAGTCTGTCCCAGCCTGGAAGGAGTGAGGAATGAACCTTGTAAACTGAAGCCAAGCTGGATGTCACAGGCATAACTTTCCTCATAACTTGTTTTTCCCAGACTGCAGTTTGTCACGTGAGATGATAAACTCTTGCACCAAACCCCCTTGTCGGTCATGAATACCCAGTGAATACCCAGAGACTCTCTGTGCTAGTGGATATAATGCAGATATTCCTTTGTCAAAGAAGGACTTATTTTCTGTGCAGACTGAAGCATAGTGTATCATGGAAACAGCTCAGATATTTTTAGATGTGGAAATCCATCAATACAGTAAACTGGGACACAGAAAAGAAAACTAAGCCAGTGTCCAGCAGCATTGCATTTTGAATGCACTGATTAAGGGATTGTACTAACTGAAGTGCTATTAACTCTGCTGTAGCTGACAGTGGTAGAGGTATTCCTGACAAGGCTCATCCTCTTTACAAAGGCTTGTTGGTTTCACTAAGTGTCAGGCAGCTGCCTCAGGAAAGGCAGCCTAGCTTAATTCAAATAAAAGGCACAACTCTAAAAAAAAAAATTGCCTATAAAAGTTGATTTTACTCCAGAGCAAAACCTGAGCTGCTTGAGTGTCAAAACAGACCAAGGTCATCCTTGAAACAGCATAGCAAAGGACAACCATCAATCAGCAAAGCACTTTTATTTGTAAAGTGTACTTTTTAAGTGTATAGGAGAAAAGCAATTAATGGTAAAGACCATATTTACTACACTGATTTTAACCGAACTTATTACTGTATAGGGCAGCACTGTTATTTATTTGGATACAATTAAATTTTGTCGAAGAGCTGTTAAACACATTACAGATTTTGTTAAGCACAACTCAGCAGACGTTACAAACTGTACCTGAGAGTTAATGACATGCTCTGAGGTTAATTTGGGTCTAGACACAAGGGCTTCCTTCAGCTGCTACAAAACTCAATGAATGTGATGAGAGTTGGAGCCCACTGGGACTAGAATGGTCATGAAATGAACAAAGCCTCAAGACAGACAGGAAAGTACCTGAAACTCAGTGTTCAGAGACACTAAGTACTCATTAGTGTAGCGTCAGTTTTTACTGACATGGCTGAGTTCAGAGCTGCCAGTATTAATAATTAGAGATTTAGCTGATGTGCAAGATCCCAGAGGGCTGGGGCGTCTTGTTTCAAGGAACTAGATGATCTTAAGGTCCTTTCCAACCCTAACTATTCTATGATTCTATGATCTCCACAACCCATAAATTATCCCCAATCTAGGGAAAAGCAGAATGCTGATGGGATTAATAGTTGCTGATACAGCTTTCCCCTGGTGAAATGAAATGCTGGGACACTGAACTCCATGAGGACCCTGGCTGGATTTTAATGCTGATGAGGTTTTACCTTAGGGCCACTCTACAAGCACATTTGACTACAGATAGCCAGACACACAGGAGATTCCCAGTGTACAAGTAACACCAAAATAACTACATAGCTCATTTTAATTATGCCAAGTACAGCATGAATGGAGCAGGAAGAAACAAGCACAACACTACGCTATTAAAGTATACAAAGGATGGACAAATAGAGAGAATGGAAAAGGAGCAACAGTGAAACAACTCAAACATCAGCCTTTTTGAGAAAACTTATTTTTAGACGTCTGTAAATTAAAAGGTGTAGAAGAAAACAGAGACCTTTCCCTGTCTCAGTGTCACTTGCACTACAGTTACCCTGAAATCTCACCTCACATGGAACTGGTATTTCTACTAAAAATAAAAGAATACAGAGTACAATATGATCACCCAGGAACAAGGCACTCAGTATCTTCTGTTCGTTTTCCAAATATACAAATTTTGCCCCCACTCATTCTTTTCAACCATTAAAAACCAGTATTTGGATGACAGGGTTTTTTCCTAATAGTTTTTAAATCAATAGTATCTTTAAAAAGATCAGAATCACTTTGATTGTAAGTCCTCTCCTCTAAATTCCCTCAAACTGCCTTCTAGTCTTGAAACATCATTGAATCACTTAGGGATAGACCAATTTGACAATGATTTCGTTGACTGTGACAGTCATTTCACCAAGGAACTGTAACAATTGAGATATTCCTAATCGAAGAGTGGGAAATAAAGACGAGGAGAGGCCCTCATCTCTTCATGGTCTCTTTTCTGCACTTTGTTGGGAGTGGGACCAGTGGGAGCCGCAATGGCACATCCCTGGTGCTGGGTTCCTGCCAGCCAAGGGCACCAGTTTGCTCTGGGAAGCAGCTGTGCAATGCTACTCAAATTAAGAGCTGTGCAATTTCCTTCATGAAATGTCGTTCAAGTCTGTGGCTTTCAACCCTATTTCAGACATACATATAAAACTGAAACGTGAAATTTCACTGAAATAAAACCTGGGAGTTGGCCAGGCTTATCTAGGAGTTTTGCACCCAGCTAGGATGTCCTTGAAGCCCAGCAGCTCATTTTTGTCTGGAAACTCAGGAATGAGCACTTCTGTTACTCGAAGTTGCAGCTCTGGATTTCTCTGGGGCCAACACAAACTCAGATGCTATAGAAGTAACAAGCTTTTACCCATATTACCAGCAATGCAGGTTCAGATGCCTCTGCACAACATTCTCTGCTGCATGTCCTATTCACCCCAACTGTAGGCATCAGCCCCAATACAAGTGCTGTGAGCAGCACAGCTGCAGCAGCTGCTCACAAGGGCTCTCTACAGGCAGCACCAGCTCCCATCCACACCTCCTCTACCTCCCTGGTGGAAACCACAAACTGGACAATACCCATTTCAAATACAAGTATCTCCAATACACGGGAAATACTAGAGAGTTTCCTATCTGTATTCTCATGAAGCCCATGCCTAGAATTTATTCAAACCGAGTTTCAGTTTTAAACTCCTCTATGTCTATAAATATCTGCTAGAGGCAGGCAAAGACAACTACTTTTATGTTCTCACAGCCCTTTTTTCTCTAGCTTGGTTCATGTAGAATAACATTTTAGATGTTGCTGTTTCTCGTTTTCCCAACTGTAAATATTTGGTTGCATTTTCATTGCTTCTTGTCCCTTATCTTTAATATCATATAAATAGAAACCTGCACAGTTTCTCCATTTACAAATACATCAAGATTAATTTGCATGCTGAAAGCTTAAATCAAGTATTTTAAACTGGACATGGATAAAACAGTAATCCACTGCTGGGCTGAATTCCAAACAAATAAATAAAATAGATTTTATATGAAAGCAATAAACAATAGCAATGCCAATTACTCATTAGAATTTCCACTCTGCCAGCATGACTGACAAATACCTTATAAAAGCTATAAAAACAACAACAAAACTCTCAAGCCCCCAAACTATCATTACTATTCAAACTTTCCTCCTCGTCTAGACTATGTTGGTGAGTATTTCACAAATACTTGGAGCTCCAAAGCACTTAGGGGTTAGAGTTTATTTAAATACTGAAATCAGCCTATGTGATGAGAAAGGAATCAAATCATTTCCATTTAATTCCTGATTCACCTGTAAGATAGCAAAATGCCATTGCTCATTCTTTTTCTGAGCCCTCGGTGGTATTGGTTTTAAAGTTCTTAAACAATGGTATTGTTTTTGTCTGTGTCTGCTGCAAATACCCACCTTACTGTGGGGATCCACCATGAGATTTTAAGTGTTGCCCTAAGCAAGCTATTACCAACCCAAAAGTCACCATGACTCACACACATCCCCACGTCTGAGTCACAGCTACTCCTCTGCTCTACTACTCCCTTCCAAGATCCGGGGGAGGCAATTCACTCTCTAACAGTAATTAAGCCCGCCCGGAAAACAGAGAGGCTCAGTATTGCCAATCTGTAGTATTCAAATACTGTGAGTCAGCCCTGTCCCCTCTGAAGTCATGTGTCTGCCTTAGAAAGTCACGTAGTTTTAAAAATATTAAGTTTGTGGGGAATTTTTTAATTCACTTTCTGATTGTTATTTTTAGCTGGTTTTAAAGCATGTTTTTCTCTCCTACCTCCTCTCTCCTCTGCTCTCCCACAAAACGAAAGACAAGATTCTCACATATTAACTTGATTTCATGCTTCAGAAAAGACACTTCATAATACACCAGCCTGGGTCAGAGTACATGAGGTGGAACCAATGGGAGCAGAGGGCCACCTTCCATGGTTCGAACAGCCACAGTTCAAACTAGGATGCCAGAAATTCAGTCCAAATCTAACATGTTTGTGGTTCACCCCTCTCAGTGCTCTGGTGAAGGAATAATATTTAGCTTTAATAGCAGGGAGCATCTCTATTTATATCCAGGTTTTGTGAAGGATGGGAGAATTTGTTTCAAGCCCCCAGGAGAAGGAATACATACTGAGCAGTGGCTGTTACCTGAAAAAATCTTACTCAAATCTTAGGGCTTCTGCAGGTACAAATTAACTTTTCTGCAACAATTACTTCCCTGTACTTTCTGCTTCAGATGGCCACCACACAGTGAAAGCACATTTAAACTGGTTGACCCCAGAAGCCCCACATATCCTCCTGCGCAGGCACTTACACCACTGAGCGATGCTGTTAAACCATAGCTACATGAGCAGAGATCAGGATCTGCTCCGCTTTCATGTAAAACCACCCAGCCTGCAGATTCTCATGGATCAGCCTTGCCAGGTCCTCACTGCAGCCCAGCAAGGGCCCAGTGGCCATATGGGATTTTTGGCCTACAGCCTCAACTTTGTCTCCAGTATACTGAACTCAGACCTAAATATTATACACTGGGGGGTGAGGGGACTGTGTGTATACAGAATTTGTAAGTACGCAAAAAGAGCATCTCTGCAGTAGGTGACTGCCATTTTGAGTGCCTGCCTTCAGGGTTTTTCTTCTTGAAGACACGCATAAGGCTTCTTGTAGCCTGGTAATGAAAATCCCTTCCCTTGCGGTTCTGTAGTGTCTCCCTATGTGGCAGAGCAAAAGGCAAACCAGCACTGCCCTGGGCTTCATGAATACCATAGCCTTGATCTCCTCATAGGTCAATGCTTGTGTCAGAGAGGCTGCACGCTAGCGTGAGGATCCATGCCTGCAGCCTGCAGGTTTGGGACACACATGCTGGCTGCAGGGTTCATGGAACAGAGCTGTGGCATGACTTCAGCCAGAAAATAAAGGCAAATGCAAGCACAGAAAAGGAGGCAAGACAGGCTGATGTTTCCATTATAAAGGAAGAAATCCGATAGTCTCCTGAAGTACAGTATTTGTTTGCTTTTTAAACAAAGCCAGCAACTACAGAATCACTACTCTTTTTCTTTCTCCTAGCTCCCACCAGTATCCTGAATCACTTTGTTGTGAAATCCTGTTGTGAAGGTGGATTGAAGCCTTTGGTCAGATTACCTTCCAGCATTTAAACAAACACTACATACAAGGTCTATGTAAGCTGCTTAGCAGCAGCTCCTTTTCCTTTCCATTCACAAGAATGGTACAAAGCAGCACACAACCCTATTCTACAACCCCCTTCTCCTAGGAAAGAGGTAACATCTTTGAGTATAACACCATTTTCCTTGCTCTAAACAAAAAATCTTTGCCAGCTGTCAGATGAGAGCAGCTCTTTTTATGTTTCATTATTGGATCACAAGACAGCATATTCTTCTAAGAGTTTTACTGCCAGGTTTAGGTATCTCTGGCTTGTTCAACCTGAAGTCTGGGATGAACCTTCCATTATTAGTGAAGAGAAATCATATAAATAGAAACCAACATAAATCATACGAACGTGAAGGGAAAACATCCCATCATGTTCAATATACCTTTACACTGTCACAACTGAACTGAGCACCCATATGAGGTCACACGACAAATACATCAGTCAAGACAGACCACTCTGTAGAAAAAACAAAATATTATGTACTTCTAAACAACAATTTTCTCCACGGATGGCATTTTGGAAGGAACAAACCAGAACAACCTAACCCTCACAAGTGCTTAACACAGCCTAACCCTCACAAGTGCTTAACACTCATAACAATGACAGCTATAGCAAATAAAAATAAGAAAATCCTATTGTGACAGGAATATCAATAGATAAAGCCATGAGCTTTTCCAAGTGGACTTCTGTAGTTATTGTACCAGGACACATTTCTGACTAAGTTGTGGTGAACAAGATGTTCTCAGATCCATGAGTGAAGAAGAAAATCTTACAATCGGGTAAACATTAAACCTATTTGGTGGGCAGTGATGTGTTGCTGTCTGAAAACGAATACTGTTCTCCTGTATTTAATCCCCAGTGACTCACACACTCCAGTATTCTTTAACAAAGAGAATGTTGGCAATTTTTAGCCCACTTCCCCAAGGCATTATCTTGCTGTCAGGAGGTTGCCATAAATCCCAAGTGTCCAACTTGCTTTCATCAACGTCAGAAAAAGTCCTTTGAGCCTTCTCTCCCCTGCAGGGAACCATTCACATCCTTACCCTAGAAATCCTTGCATGTATTTTTCAGCAGTATCAGTAAAATAACAACATTGAAACGCTATAGTACATCATTTTTAATGCACGTACCAAGCCACCACCTGCACTCAGGCTCACAGTGCATCGGCATTGCTTGTAACTACCATAAATAATCTAATTAAATTTGTAAGACTTTAAATCCAACCATAAACACCATCAACCCTTGATGATCCCTCTTGATTCCCACCATGCCTACCACAGAAATCTGGTCTAGGTTGTGACATGTGGAAATAAAAACCATTTCACGTTTCAATGTGTTGTTGCTTCCTTTTCTCCCCAAGGAGAAAGGGGCAGGTCTAGCTAGCTCACTTGCTTCCCAATGGAAAGAAAAAATAAAAGGATAAATAGCACTGCTTCCTCAACACACAAATCCATTTTCCATTCAGAAGTCCAAGACTGCCATCCCAGTGAGTTCTATTCCTATGAGGTGTCCTTGCTCTTGGCTTTCTTCCAGGTTAAGCACTGCCTCTCTCCCTTTTTGCAGTGCTGTTCCTTAATTTCCACTTCTCAAAATTACAGGATACAGCATGAACCAGACAAACCAGAGTTTGCAATTAGTCTGCAGGAAAACCCCTGTCCATCCAGCTCATTTGCTCATTAGTTTTGTGCAGCTCATTGCCTTGGGTATCAGCTTGCTGTTGTTTCATCTATCACCAACACAAAGGAGCACGTAATTGGTCTTTCTATTCACTCTAAATGAAAGAGGTTAGTATATCCATCAACTTTAACAAGTGTGGCAAATAAAAAATACACCTTCCACAACAGTGCCCATTAATATCTTCAAGCAAAACAGTATTTTAAGCCCTTTTTCATTTCGAAAGCATTAACACCACAATCACTAACTAATTTTTAGTTGTTTCAGTCCCATGAGACTTACACAGGGGCATGAGGCTTTACAGCAGTTATGCATACACCTAAGATCTTTGAGGGACCCGGATACAGCACACCAGAAACAATACCACAATTTTTATGCTGCACAGCATTTCAGAATTACAATCCAAATGTCAGTTGACTACTTAGCTTTGTCTATGACATATTTAAAACCACAAATATTCAGGAACATGCAATTTGTTTTTCTGGGAAAATATGCCACAAAATCTATATATGGTAATTTCAGGGGGTTTCTGATTGGTTTGATTTGGGTTTAATTGAATAAAGTTTTGCTACTTTTCCAAGAAATTCATACAAAATAACTCATTGTAGCCAGGTAGTTTATTCGAGCAATAATAAAATATACACTGCTTAGCATTTGGGGCAATAATATATGATATGAAATGAATACAAGTACCACAGAAACTTATACTTGTAGCATTTAAATCACTAAGAAATCTTACAGTCTGGAACTTGGAAACAACTCCAAACTCAGAAAATTTCCTCATATACCATGGATGAAAATATGGCACTGTGAAAATTTTTGCCATTATTAACCAGTTTTGCTTATCCTTTTAAGCATTTAAGAATTGTTGGGTTCCCCCGGTGTACAATCACAAATGCATGAATGTAATTGCCTTTATTCAGATGTCTGAAGGAGAGTGTACCTGAGTTTGCATATTCTGGACTCTTCTGGCAATCTCCTAGTTGAAGATAAATTGCCACAGCCACTTCTCTGTTTGCAAACCCCTGGCGCTTGGTCAGTCTGTTTGTTCCCATTCAGCTAGCAAAAGGAAAGCTTGATTTTTCAGGAACAAACTTTCAGCAATAGTAGCCTTACAGTAAGCAAATGCTCCATCTCTATTTTAAGAAGAAACAGAGTAATAAATCACTTGCCTAGTTTTCCAGAGACAATGTGTATGACAGCAATGACCGACTTGATCTTTTATCCAAACTATGTACAGCAAGTCAAGTTTGAACTGCCTTGAAAGGCTGGTGGCAAGATTTAGCTTGGTCCAAATTTTGGTCCCAGTCAGATTTGGAACACATTCAGGACTCCAGGAGGGAAGCAATGGAGTAACACAGATCAGAGCCTGGTCTGATGCCAGCCTCTGGGCTTGTTTCTCCTTTATATTGTGTCACGTCTTCACTTATCTCAGTGAAATATGGATGCAAAACATCACCATTTACACTCTCAGTGTAAAATTATCAAGCCAAGAAAACTCACAGCATTTTAAATCTCTCACTTTCTCAAAGACATCAACTTTTTCCCCCCCTTTTCTCTTTTTAAGAAGGAAAGAGAAAATACATTATAAAAAAAAAATAAAATTTGTAACATAATTGAAAAACAAAGCAGCTGGAAAAATCAGAGCAGTAAGAGGATCTCCTTGGAAGAAAGCAGGTAAGATCTGGAAAGCCACATGGACAGGGTCAATTTTTTTAATCCTTAACAGAATTAAGCTTAATCTGCCATCCTTCCACCTCTGATCTCTGTCCCTCGTTACTCTCAGTGACAGCCGCTGCAAGAAAGTGTCATGAAGATACAAAACATGAATTTATATTGATTTTTCCTTTCAATACCAAGAGTATTCTCGCTGGGAGAAGGTACAGAATGACACATGTAACACCAATAATAGGTTATCCAGAATTTAAATAAGAGGCACGAAAACTGAAAGCCAGATCTTCAGCTGTCAAAAACGAAAGCCAACATATCCATATCCATGCTGATTTGCAGCCGCCATCAATCTAGCTGTATGCAATTAGCCCCTGCAGGGTCTTTATAAATATTGATTTTTTAATTGCATAGACCTATAATTTGTATTCCAGCTCCATACAGAGACATGCATATACACTGGAACAATTTTTTTCTTCAGCCGTTCTCACTTTTCCAAAATGAAGTCCTTAGAATTACTACATACAAAATATTTCTGGTTGAAGAGAAATTTTTGAAGTTAAAGCTCCACATGGATTCATTTGTTTATGCAAAATAACAGTAAATCAAAGCTCAGCTATCATGGCAGTGCTCATTTCAAGAAAGTTTCCTTTTCGCTTCAGATTCTATTCCTTCTTTATGCTTCTGGCACAGAAAGTTGTCAGTTAAATTACTAGCCTCCACATTGCCTGTTCTAAAGTTTGTATGACTTTATGGATGACTTCCTGAGCAACTAATTCCCTCTTCCATGACAAGACGACAAATCTGGTGTTTTGCTTTACTGTGCATATCATTCACAGTTTATTTTTCTTCATTCAGTAGATTACTTTAGGGAAAAAAAAGAGGCTTGGAGAATGCCTTTTCAGGGAAGACAATTTCAACTAACGCCTCCTCAGCTTTTCTTTTACAAGAGAGACATTAGTACTATGTCATATTTAACAAAGCACTTTGTAAGCATTCATTAATCATGTAGTGCTCCTGAGAGGCACATTATGTAATGTTTAATCTGCTCAGCTGAGGCTGTAAGTACAAGAAACCTCTCAAAATTTTATCAGCTTTACAATAAGAAGGGACGTATTTTAAGTACAACCAGTGCAAGCAAGCAAGCAGTCGCTCTCTGTCCTCCAGGTCCCTTCGTCAGCAGTAAATTTTCCCCATTGACTGTAACAGAGCTGTATTTATGTCCACAAAAAAATATGCACTTTTTGCTTCCAAAAGCCATTGCATATTTCTTACATACAATTTTTAGGTGCCCAAGGGATGATTTGCAAAGATACTGATGGCTTTCCTCACTAGACATGTATTTCGTAGTGCCACAACACTTGATTGGGTTGAAGAGGAGCCTTGGAGCAGCACAGTCCTCTCCAGCACAAGCCCAGCTTGCAGCCAGCTTAAAGATCACCAGCTCAGCACCAGTATTGCTCTGTATCCCTTTTGGTAGGTATTTCATGAGAAATAAGACCCCTGTGCAGAAAAGGGACGCTGGTCACAGGTACCCGTGAGTGGGTCATCCATGAGCTGCCTCTTTCCACACTGCCAGTACAAACATCTTTTATAACTAACCCCCCCTAACCTGTGCAGAAACCCCCTTATTCCCCCCTTATCTTTATGCAGGATCAGCCAGTTCTGACTCTCCACCAATGTCAGTGCTAGCTTTGAAGAAAAATCCATTCTCCTGAAAGATTAAATGGGAAAAGAAAGCAGCTGTGAGCCCCAGACAAAGCCTTTGCACTGTCTGTGCCAAATAGGGTTCAACAAACATGTTGCATGAATTAATATTCTTCTTTAAAGGATTGTTACTTAACATTCATATATACAGAGATTGAAACAGTAAAGGCAGTGGAACAGAATTCACTGAACAATTCATAGGAAAGATCTCCTTTGTAATTTTTGGTTTATATCTGTCTTTTAAATCTGCATTACCAGTACAGGAAACACTTTATACTATTATAGGTATAACTATTGATATTTTTTATCAATATAATATTGATACACATAACTATTGATAATTTGAGCATGAAAACTCCTTTCTTTTTCTTCTTACAACCAGCAGAAAAATTCTGAATTCGCAAAATCCTTGCTTACATCACAGTTAACAGATACTTTGAAATCACCTTGACAGAGGACTATAATGATACTTGTGTATGATCTTGAAGGAAGTCAGTCTGACAGCACCTCTGGAGATGAGTCATTTGTACCATCATGGCCACCTGTGTCTGCTGGTCTAAGACACACAGAGCTGTTACTAGTCTCATTTAGATGTGTCCCTTCTCTCCTGAGATGAAAGGCAGTAAATGAACAAATAAAGACAGATCACCTTTATAACTCACAGAGCTACTGAAACCTAAAAATATGAGCATTTTCCAGTGCATAGGCCAGCTCTAGTCAGTTCCACCAGGACATACTAACGAGTGAGGGTTCAACTCTCAAGTCCACAGTAAATTCAGTAGAACTACTCCACATCAAGCTGGTATCCAGCTGGATTTGTCTTTTCTGGCAAGAACCAGCAAGCAGAAGTTTGCTCAATGGTGTCCTTCAATATGTGTTCATTTCCAACAGCCACTGAGGAATGAACACAAGGAGCAGCTGAGGAAGAAGGTGAAAGTGAAGCATAGAGGTAGTGGGATAGTTCAGCAGTAACGGAAGCGGTGCTGCAAGGAATGGGGCAACTCATTTGCATGGACATGCTGGGAAAGCTAAAGGGTCTCTAAGTTATGAGAGCTCCCTGCAAAGTTCTCAAGGGAAGGGCCCTGGGCCAGGACCTGGCACTGCCAGAGCAAAGAACATCAAAGCAGCAGAGCTGCTGTCAGGGGCTCAAAGAGGACAGAACTGCTGCAGCTTCTGCAGTGGGGACAGGACTGCAACAGGGTGGGAAGCACTAAAGGGAAGCACAGCCAGTTCCCTCCCTCCATCCAAACACTTAGCTACTGTTTTCCACCAAAAAAAAAAAAATAAAATGGAGAATATATCACATAATTATATATAATGGAGAATATATATATTAGAAATATATACATAATCGTAGAATGGTTAGAGTTGAAATGGACCTTAAAGATCATCTAGTTCCAAATCCCTTGCCATGGGCAGGGACACCTTCCACTATACCAGGTTGCTGTATGTGTGTTTCAGGATCAGGGGATCCTTCCAGTTATTATATTTTTCCAATCATTAATGAAGAGATATTGATCTGCCTTTTGATACAAACAGGTCAAGTTTAAATCATTCGTGGTTTAAAAGTGGACAGTTGCCCTCATTCTGTAGTGCATATAGCTTTCTAGGAAAGAAATTACCTTTTCTAGGCTTTCTTCTAATTTCCTGTACTCCCCTCCCACCTCCCTGTTATCAATATTTCAGTTCCACTACATGAGAAGTTTCTTTGCTACTTGTGTTTCCTCTATTGTCATGGATCCCTGTGCAGTCTTTAAAACTTCCATTTTAACCAGTTCTCTATTTCAAAATGTCTTGCTTTGTAGAGCACAAAGCTTTTCTAAACATCCAGTTTGTAGGTGTGGACCTGCTTCCTGTATTGCTTTTATTATTAGCTGGTACATTCAGGCAAAGCTGAACAATAGCATTATGCTATCAAGACAACAGAGCTGTATATTTAAAGCATACTATCTGTCCTACCAGCCTATGAAAAAAAAAACCAGCAGGTTCACACTTGTGAGCTAGTTATAAGGGTTTCTGCAGCTCTCCTTGAAAGGATCTATTTAAATGTTGTATGACATCTATTTTCTCTCTGGGAATATCTTTGTAGTGTTTCATCTTTTTTTGCCATCAAAAAAAGAGCTGGCTATACTGCAGCCCACTGAGGATTGAATATTCTCAGGCTCCCTGGAAGCTGCTGCCTGGTTTCACGTTTTCTGACATCACTGAATCTAGCACCTCTTTTTATCATTATTCAATGCAAAGTTCAGGGAAATAGCTTAGTTTTTGCTAGGTTTCTTGAATTCTTATGGTTCATCCATCACTGCACAAATGTGTCCTAGCATGCACACAACATCGGGGAACTGTTGGCAATTAGTAAGAGCAGGAAATGAGGACACCTGAGCTCTATTCTCAGCCCTGACACTGGCACACAGTAGTGGCACATTCTCTGGGGCAGGTCTGGGAAGTGTTTCTACAGCGCCAAGGAACTAGTTGATAACGCTGTTTAAAATAAAAACAGGGATGGGGGAGAGGAGATTGCTTTAAAAGTCACAGGAACACCGGCAAGACATGACTGGAGCGTCCTCTTTTCAGAGCATGTCATGTGAGGTCGCTGGGACCAGACGTCACAGTGCTGACTCACAATTACGCCACCTTTTCAGAATACATAAAAATGTGGCAATATACATAAATAACTCCATAAATTCTAGAGGATACGTGACTGGCATCTATTCCTTGAGCATAAACAGCATTTGCTTACGTTACACTTCAAGCTGCCTTCTTATTTAAATAATTTATAATAAGCCTGAAATGCAAGATGACTTGGGAAATGGAGGTTAACCTGAGTTTAAAGCAGGGTATGATTCTTTAATGCTGAATAGTGGAGAAGTGGAGTACTTCTGCCCAAACGCATAATATCAGATCACAGAGACACAGCTACAGACACCCAGCTCAGTATCTCTGAGCAAGTTCTGCACTGGGTAGAAGTACCTGCCTAGAGGGGCTATAGGATTAGACTGTAGAAAACAGCTACTGCCCTTCTTCCTCCTTCTCTTTTTCTGTGTTCAGCTAGACAGAGCTTTGGAGAGAAAGACTACATCCCATGAAAGCATCTCTGCACCCACCAGGTCATGATGACTGGGTCTCTCAGCCTGCTCTGAATTCACACCCATTCTTCACATGCTTAAGCCAGCATGAATCAGAAATGAAACCCACTTGAAGCCCAAGGCATTGTGCTAGCTTGAACATGGTGCAGCAGGAGATCATGCCACACAGGAGGGGAAGAGCCCACGGCTGCACTGCCTGGCAGGGCAAGCCTAAGGGCTCCCACCCAGCTGGGCAGGGCTGGACCCCACTTCCGATACTGGTGTCAGAGAGCCCCAGCAGTGGCATCAGCCATTCATTTCCGTGATCACTGTTTTTTCATTTGAGAAACACTTTTTCTTCAAAGCTCTATACAGCAAGATTTCATAAATTGGAGCTCTGGGACTAGGGGATCATGGTAACAGTGACAGAATACAAATGCATCAGCTTCCCTGAGAGCAATTCAGGTACCAGCAAAGGGAAATCTCTGCTGGTATGTGTCTGCTTATTTATTCCCCTTCCATCCTCCTTTCTTTTGGTGTTGTTTGCACAACAGAACAGAGTGTTGTTGAACAGAATGATATTATATACTATAATGTGCTACAATAATCAGCCTGCAAAGAAAAGCATTTGCTTTAAAAGATCACTTCCAAATTGTATAAGAGGTAGCAGTCGATGTGCAGGAGCAGATTAGCCACTGGGAAAGAGAACCAACCCACTTCACTTATAAACTCAGTTTACGACTATACCTTTCATCGTTTCACCTGATGTTTGTATATACACACACAAAAGCCTTACAGTATGCAAACCCTTCTATTAAATATACCAGCACTCAGGAAATTATATTTCAGGCCATGGAACAAAGGAGGAAAAAAAATCAGCAGCTAGAATGAGGATAAAGAAGCGCAATTTCCTAAAGCCTGCCTCACTCCAGCTCTCCCCAAGAGCAGCAGGGACCAACTCCATCTCCGGGACTGAGAACCTGCTGAGCTCAGCAAAGCTGATGGGAGAACACCATTGACCTGATTTGGGTGACACTAGCCACAGAGAAAATAGTTAAGTGCTGTCATGGGCACTACAGTCAGGTCGGTCTGCAATAGCAAAGAGAAAACATCCCATTATCAGCTGTCTCAATTAAAGCAGGGCTAGCCAGGAGCGAGCAACCAGTTCCCCGTTGTACAAACCAGCAAAACTGAAGGGGGTGAAGTTGAGCACAGCTGGACAGCAAACACAGAGGAGACCCTGCAGAGAATGTGAGTCTGCTCATGGGCAGCACCATGGATTTGTTGTTCGTTCTCATCCTGAATATCTAACCGCACCCCAAGAGAGTTTGCTCTTTCATTATGAATTAGAGATACGTCAAAACTGTGTGTGTGTGCTGAAGGCAACCAGGCCTCCAAATAAGTGATTGAGCACTGGACTGGCTCTCCTTGGAATTAATACAGCTGAACAAGGGCTTTGTTGAAATTAGGAGGCCTAAAAGAGATTTGCTCAAATCAAGATTTAAGCTTTGTCAGACATGTTCCCCAAAGCTCTGAGCTGCCCGGACAAATTGCAGGTACCTGTGGTGATTAGAGAGATGGG